>NW_026007348.1:29227-49221 GCF_001458135.2 Marmota marmota marmota
AGGAAAACCTCTGAGGTCATTTTGGATGCCTATTGTTTTACATACCTGCCTTCACCTACCCAAATCTACTACATAACTAAAGCTCCTTTGTCACCCAATTGATATTCTCTAGCTCCATCCCCATTATTCATGGGAACTCAACAAATGACCGAACAAACTAAAACTCAGATAATCTAAATATTGAGAAATGAATACTCTTCATTCATTTATTTTATTCATTCACTGAAATGCTTGTTAAGAGTTTCACAATAATTTACAATATGTAACACAGGTAGTACTAGAAGAAAAATCTGAAGTATGAGTGTAATTTATTATTCTAGATGAAAAGAGTTGTTCCTCACAATTATTGCCATGGTCACAATACCATTATGCTCTCTTCAGGGTCAGTGTGACCCTAGAATAGGTGCAGGACAGCTATGCTGGAGCCCTGTAAAATAGCACATATCTCAGTCCAGGTATTGACCTTCAAGCCTTACCTTCCTGGGAGCATGACAGAAGACAGAGCTCTGGAGCAACTCTACAATAACCTGAATGCCTCTCCTTCCCCTGTCTTCATGGGTAAAAACCAAGGTTCTATGATGAGATTCAGCCCTACATCCAGAACCCAAAATCTGGCCCTGACTTTAAGTTCAGCCCTGGGCATTTTTCAGGGAGCAGAGAACTGAGAATGAGCTCAATGGAATTAGCAACCTTTAATCCCTAGGATCTTCTAAGTCTCTGATGCCCCAAATAAAGTTTTCACCCATATCTTTAGCAGAGAGAGGTGAAGGTAACACTACAGAGAGCATCTGAAGGATCCAGGCCAACCCTGAAGAGCAGAGCAGCCTCTGTACTCCCCAGAGATTATCCAGCTCTAACCTGGGCACAATCTCTCAAAACTATTACCTGCAGCTGAGCTAGGCTTTGCAGAAGTGGATCAGTGTAGATTTAGGCCTGGCAGAACTAGGCTTTCCTGGAGTTATCTGCCAAGGTTGTGTGGAGGAAAATGAGACATAAGGGATAAATAGATAAATTGAGTCATCTGCATATTCTCATGGTAACTACACTGTCTCTGTGTTTACTAATCTGGACCTCCAAGAACTAGAAAGTTGGACTCTGTTTTCATTTCACACAAATCCAGCAAAAATCAGATTGAGTTGGGGTTTATTAAAATTTACATTTAGAATTTAGGAGAAAAGTCAGTGCTTTCCATGGGTAGCATGTCCTCTATAGTCCTCATCTAGAGATGTGGCCCCTAGACTGCCCTTACTTCCCAGCTCTTCAGCCAGGCTCAACATAGGGTAAGTCAAAGATAGCTTTATATCCACCAAGACAGCTTGTTATGGTGTTTTCTGAGACATTCAGTGAAAAAAGAAAGCAAAAATGGATGAAAATATAGATAGGAAGAGCCATCACTTCATGGTCATGGCATTCCAGATTTCTAGCCTCTTGAGTTGATCAGCACTTCTCAGATCCTGAAACCACAGGTTCTTATGGCAACCTAGGATCCTTAAGAGGGAAGAGCAGTATAGTACACAGAGAGGGATTGGCCTTGATCTTCTCTTCAGAGCTCCCCCACCCATCCACAAAACAGATTCCTCATAGCTCACAGAGGTGCCCTCACTGCAAAGTGATGTTAGTTACAGAAAAATGCTTCTCCAGGTTCACATCCTTCTCAGCAGGTTTAGTTTAATGACTGTTTGAAGTCATGACCTCAGGACCCTGCCCTTCTTTATGGTACCATGAAAGGCCTTCAACTCTAGAGCAAGCTGTTGGTATGCTGAGTCCAAATGCCAGCTAATGGAGTGCTACCTCCCTCTCTGATTCAAGGCAACCTGAACATCATTCTCCATCTTGGAATCTGCATCTAGTACATTCAGTAAATGAAGAACTGGTGTCCCCAAATAGGCCCTCAGGGACTATTGTGGTTTGGATACATGGTATCACTCTAAAGCTCACATATGAAGCAATGCAGAAATGTTCAGAGGCAAAATGAATAAGAGAATTAAGGATAAATTCATCTAATTATCTCAGTAGATGCACAAAATTCAGCACCCATTTATAAAGAAACTAGAGATAGAAGGAACATAACTCAGTATAATAAAGGCTATGTAGAAAAAAAACCAAAGTCAACCTCATAGTAAATGGAAAAAAAAAACAAAGCATTTTCTTTAAAATATGTGCGAAGACAAAACATTCCATTTTTACCACCCTTATTTAATACGGGGCTAGAAATTCTAGCCAGAGCAATTAAGAAAGTGATGGAAATTAAAGGGATAAAATTAGAAAGGGAAGGAGTCAAATTATCCCTGTGCAGATGATATGAGCCTATACTTAGAAAAGCCCAAAAGACACCAAATGACTATTAGAGCTGATAACCAAATTTGGCAAAGTAGCAGGTTACAAAATCAACATAAAAATTGATAACTTTCGTATATACCAACAGTGTATCTGCTGAGAAAGAGATTGGGGAAAACAATTCTACTCACAATAGCCTCAAAAAAATCCCTAGAAACAAATCTAAGCAAGGAGGCTAAAGACTTCTATGATGTTAACTACAGAACACTGAAGAAAGAAGTTTAAGAACTCAGAAGATGGAAAGATTTATCAAGTTCATGGATAGGCAGAATTAATATTGTTAAAATGACAATACTATCAAAAGCAATATACAGATTCAATGAAATTCCCTATTTAAATAACAAAGACATTCTTCACAGAACTAGAAAAAAAAGGTTCTAAAATGTATTTGGAAGAATAAAAGATCTAAAATATCCAGTGCAATTTTAATCCAAAAAGCAATGCTAGAGGCCTCACAAAACCTGAGTCCATGTTATACTACAGATCTTTAGTAAGAAAAATACCATGGTATTGGCAAAAAAAAGACACATAAACCTATGATTCAGAATAGCAGACCCAGAGATAAACCAATGAACATATAGTAATTTGATCCTCATAAAAAAGGTGCCAAAATTATACATTGGTTAAAAGATACATTGTGTAGCAATTGATGCTGGGACAACTGGTTATCCATATGTAGAAGAATGAAATAGACCCTAATCTCTCAGCTGCACATAAATCAACTTAAATTGGATAAAAGGCCTTGTGTTTATACCAGAAACCATGTACCTCCTAGAAGAAAACACAGGGTTAATACTCCAGCTTTTTGGCAAAGGCAATGACTCTCAATAGGACCCTAAAAGCTCAACTTAAAATGACAAGAATTAATAAATGGAACAGCATCAAATTAAAAAAAGCTTGTGCACAACAAAGGAAAAATTAGCCATGTGAAGCAAGAATCCACAAAACAGGAGAAAATCATTGTTAGTTACTCCTCTGACAGGGAATTAATATCTAGAATGCATGAAGAGTTCAAAACTTTATAATAAAAATCAAGAAATCCAATTAATTAATGGGCAAATGAAGTAAAAAGACATTTCTCAAAAGAAGAAGCACAAATGGACAACAAACATGAAAATGTATTCAGCATCATTAGCAATTAGGGAGATTAATGAAAATTGCACGGAGACTTTATCTCACACCAGTAAGAATTACTATCATCAAGAGTACAAATTATCATAAATGCTAGAGAAGATATGGAGAAAAAGCTCCACTTTTACTCTGTTGGTGGGATTATAAATTACTAAATCTCTATGGCAATCAGAATGGAAACCCTTCAAAAGACTAGAGATGGAACCACTATGTGCCAGCTGTGGCACTTCTCAGTATTTACCCTGAAGAATAAAAGCATTTTACTGCAGTGATATACACATATGCATGTTTATAGCAGCACAATTCACAATTGCTGAACTAGGGAACCAGCCTAGGTGTTCATTAGCAGATGAATGGATGAAGTGTGGTGTGTGTGTGTGTGTGTGTGTGTGTGTTTATGAGTTTTATTCAGCCACAAATACAAATAATATTATGTTATTTTCAGGAAAATGGATGAACTAGAGACTATTATTTTAAGTGAAATAAGTCAAACTCAAAGGTTAAAGGTCATATGTTTCTGCACATATGCAGAAGCTAGAGAGAAAAAGGAAAACAAATGTGGGAATGGATTTCCAAAAAATTTAAGGGAGATCTTTAGGTAAAAAGAACCAAGGGGTGAAAGGCAGAGAGGGAGGGGAAAAATGCAGGGGAGTGATATTGGCCAAGTTATGTTGTTACATCATGTGCATGTATAAATATGTAACAACAAATTTCCTCAATATATAGAAAGGTAATGTACCAAGAAAATAAATGAGGAAAAAAAATAAAACTAGAATGTTCAGAGGCAAAATGATTTGGTTACAAGATGTAAATTAATCAATGACTTAATTCACTGATATGAGGTAGGCTGTAGCTGGATGAGGTAATCAATGGTGGCGTGACTTTGAGGTTTATATTTTGTCCCTGGTGAGTGGATTTCTCTCTGCTTCCTGACTGCCATGATTTAAGATGCTTTCCTTTTCTCTGTCCTTCTGCCATGATGGTCTTCCCAAGGGCCCAGAGTAAGGGTTGGCCATCTATGGCCTGGGAACTCTGAAAGCATGAGTTAAAATAAAATTTTCCCTCTCTTGTTCTTATTTTCATCAGGCCTTTTGGTCACAACAACAAACAAGCTGACTAAAACAGGAAAAAGGAGACCATTCTATACTCAGAAAGTTGCTACCTCCTAAATTTTCACTGTAAATATCGGAATGCCCATCTAGTACCTATAACTCCTTCCATTTTTGTCAAATGAAAATGAGGCCTGACATCCTAGGTATTACAGGTTCTGAAAGAATGGGACATCAGACCTATGTTGGAGGGAAATCCAGGAACATGTGGATCACCAAAGCCCTCGTGTCTACACAGTGACCCAACAGATACATACCTACAGATGTGAATTATTGGATGATCAAATGACTTGACTTCTAATCTTCATACCTGTACAAGAAAAATCATTCTCTCCACTACTCAAACCCCAAACATACACTTGATCAATTCTGGGAAATGTACTTGGGCCTATCAAATATGGAACTAAAAAAGCCAACATGTTCTACCTGTGTAAACCATAAAGTCATTCTCATCTTTATGACCACACATCTCCAAACAAATTATGATAACCATACTATCACTAATAAAGTAAAATTATCCAACACACAAAGCCAAATAAATTACTAATATTTTCCCTATTAAAGGATCCCAAGATATTTTTCATTAAGTATGTTCATTTTTCTCCATCTCTATTATCCTGTGACTTAAATATTTAGACATAAAGTATTTTCAATATAGTTTATATTAGATGACATTTGGATCAAAAAGTAGAAGGAAAAATATTCAAATGCATTCACATTAAAATAAGAACACTTTTTTTCTGTATGATTCTAATCCCTGTGGTTATCACTGGTAATTCCTTCACTCCCCACTTTATATTCCATTTACCAATAAAAAATGCATTTGATAGTGTTGTTGATCCCTAACTAGTAGTGCCAGGTGAGATTGCCCAAATCTTCCTCCAGACACTACTGGTCCATTAATAGCCCACTGAACTGGGGAGTGTTGGTATTCTTACATTAACTACAACCCAAAGAAGTACTGGAGAATATTCTTCATTCCATGCATGTGCCTCCTTTACTTCAAGTCTGCAGTGGCAACCAGATCTTCAGCACCAATCATGACCCAATAGTCCCAACTTGGTCTAAAATTCTCTGTCATGAATAGACAAAGGGAGTTTTAGATCCAGGTTAATGCAGTCATCCTGTGTCTCCTGAGGAAGCACCTTTCTTCTGGAACTAAGGCATCTACTCTAGAACAATACAGTGTAAAATCACTGAGATGGGAGGTAAACATTGTGCTAGTTGGTCACTAGGGATATTGAGTGGAGAAACTCCCATTTCCAATCCCTGATTCAAGTTCTAGGAATCCTGAATATGCAACAAATAACATCACATATTAAACAAAGGCAAAGACACCCCTGGCTTTATCATTGAGTCCTCAAAAGCAACTCAAATTTTTCCCAAGCCTGGTGATTAACGATGTAGGGAACAATCATAAGAGTAATAATGGCAGAAACCGGCCTCATTGCTGCCCTTTTTGGCTGTGAAATAATTGTTGTTCTCAGAAGACCCACATTGAATACGATAATGGTGAGTAAGGTGTTCCCTAAGTCCATGGATACCAGTTTAGCAAAGGAATTGCAGGCAAGAAAAGCAAGCTCTCAAAGGGCAAATTCCACTTTCAATAAGAGCTAAAATCAGTCTTTCATGAAGAAAGTTCTAATGTCTTCAATCTGTCCTCAGGTACTGACTGCTTCCCACAGGGAATGACTTCATATTGGGAACTCAGTGTAGGTTTCTGCTCTTGCCACATGGAACACAGGCTATAGTCAGGTAATCTTAGTGAGTGGAAATCCACATTCATGACCCCATGAATAATTTCCATTCATGCCACCATGGAGCTTCTTGGACAAAAACGTGTGCCTGGGGAAGAAAGCCAACTGACAGCCATGGAATGAGGCAAGATCCATCTAATCAGTAGAATAATTTCCTTCTCAGGTCACTCTTTGATGAGCATTACCTTATACCAAAATGCTTTCATGACCTTTGCAAATACACAATGAGTTTCCTAAGAAGGATTTTCTTTATGGTAAAAAAAAAGTAATGATGAAATCATTCACCTAAAATCAAGGTTTAATTCCTATGAACAAAAATGTGAATTATAGCAGGAGCTTTTAACTTTGAAAAGCTAAAAAAATGTTTTATTCTTGCACCTCAAAGTCATGGTATTTATATTTTGAAATTTTATGACTGTATATTCCTTCAATTAAGGAATATCTATAAACACATCATCAAACATGGTACTTCCAAAAATAAGATTTTTTCCTTGCAGTCAAATTAATTCTATGAAACATAAATCAGTTTTATCATTGACTGTACATACCAAAATATACTGTTACTCTGAATAATTTTACTTTGGTGATTATAAAGCATGCTTCTGTGAAGTTGGTCATGTAAATTCACTATATAAAATATAAATGAGAAGATAAAATATTTGAGAACTCTTCAATGTCCTAATTGAGATGTGATTGAAATGTATAACACATAACATAGTCCAAAGATATAATATGAGAAAAAGAATATAAAATGTATCCAAATAAGTTTTCATGAGTTCCTGGTAGAAATTATACTATTTCAATAATATTATTGAAATGATACACATTTCAAAGTGGTTTTAATATACTATCCAAACCACATTGAAATTTTCTCTGTCTCCAGTAGCAATGACAAATTTCAAGAATACAAGCAACAATAGTGTTGGTGAGAATGTGGGGTAAAAGTGCACTCATACATTGTTGTGGGACTGCAAATATGTGTACATGCTCAGGAAGGCAGTATAAAGTTTCCTCATAAAAATTCAGAATGGAACCACCATATGACACAGTTATTCCACTCCTCAGTATATATCCAAAAGACCTAAAACCAGCATATTATAGGGAATACAGTCACATCAATTTTTATAGCAGTACAATTCACAATAGCCAGACTATAAAACCAACCTAGGTGACATTCAATTGAGGAATAGATAAAGACAGTGTGGTATTTATACACAATGGAGAATTACTCAGCCATGAAAAAGAATGAAATTATACCTTTTGGTTATAGATGGCTGGAGCTGAAGTCTTTAATGCTAAACGAGATAAGCCACATTAAGTATAGCCACAAGACACCAATTTTAAGGAAATATATATATNAACTAAGAAAATGAGCAAACAAATGAATGTTTCCCATTATATAATTCCTTTAGTACAATTTCTCTTCCTTCTTAGTACATTCGTATGAAGTATCTAATGACCAACAATCAATCAGGAGTTTCATTAAGAATCTATTAGTTATAAACCATTTTGGAATACAAGCTTTATCCCCAGGAAATTCAAGTCATAATATATATATATATATAAACATTAGAAGAATAAAGGAGAAGAAATAAGAGGAGGAAGAAAGATGAGAGTAAGGGTAAGTACTGGGGACATCATTGGAGTAAATTATATTCTATGCTTTTGAAATTATGTCAAAATGAATCCTAATGTTCTGCATAACTATTATGAACTAAAATTAAAAAATAAAAATAAAGATTCTAAAAATTGTCAACTGGGACTTGAGACAGTACTGAAGAACAGAAATAAAATAAAATGGTAAGTAGACATACATAATATATAATTGAGGGAGGGATGGGAAAAACCTGAAATCTCATAATCCCATTTACTTCAAACACACCTAATCTATGTTCAAATGTTGTGCAGAGATGAAATGTGTGGGGACAGCTGAGAACATGAAAATTACATCTGTTCAGTGACAAGTTTCTAAAGTTGCCTATTTTTCCACTGAAGTTTGTCCACACCTGTCAGGCTGTTGGACAAGAGAGTCATCACCAGCATGTACCCCTAATGCAATTCAGTGCCCAAAGGTCATAAAAGATATCAATACTGGTCATTGGAAATTAAAAATGGACTGTACAAATGCACAGGGCTTAACTGTGTATCATCATCTAAATACTGAACAGAAAGGATCTAGTCCTATTAGTTGTAATGAACCTTACTGCACTTAATGAACACAGGCCAAATGGAATAACGGCAGACCTAGGAACAGAGGATTTCCTGATGAGCGTCATGGAAAGCAACACAGATCCCACTGATAAAACCTAGCCCTTAGAGAAAGCAGCATCAAACCCTATCATACAGAGGTCAGTGTTGAAGTCAGTGGAAGTCAAACATCCAAGAGAAAGGACCCAATGTAGTATCAGCATTTCCTCTCTAGCTTCAGTGACTATTAGAATGAACCACTACTATAGTTCAGGTGGTTGAGTCTCCTCAAAAATCATGGTGAAACTTAATCCTCAATGCAACAATAGTAACAAGTTGATTTTTTAAAGAGTAACTAGGCTATAAGGGTCTCTCTCAATAACAAGAGGATTGCTAAATTAAAGACCTGAATAAACACTAATTTGGCCCTGGCTTGCCTATCTATCTCTCCCTCCATGTGACAATGGAACAAGAAGGTCCTCATTTGTCACTGAATATGCTGGTAACTTGAGATTGGACTTTCTAGCCTGTGAGACATACAGGTCTGTACTTTGTGAAGTATCCATTTGAAAACATTTTAACATACCATCAGGAATGGACTGTGACAATAACCATCCAAGAAGGGACAGGAATAGAATAAGACTTCTGAGTCATGCTTAACCTTAGGCAGGATTTGAAGTACATTTCAACAAATGGAGATGCACAGATTCTCTCATGAGTATGCTAGGTTAAAATAAAATTTAGCAGCATCGTTTTCAGACTGAACACTGCCTGAGAGGCTATTGTAGTGTGTGACCTGCAGAAGGGTATAAAGTGAATCATTAGAACTTGTCATCACAATGATCCCTCCAGTAGATTGGCAGATGATTAGAGCTGTGTTCCATCTAAGAGGCCAGAGTTCAAGAATGGCCAAGGACAGTGGCCCAATGGCAGCACCAACCTTTTCCTCAATTTCCAGACATAAGGAAGATCCCAGTAACATGGAAGTGGTACATTTCAGGGGGAGCCAATTCCATTGCTGTATGGACTTCTAGATATTATATACAGCCATGCCCATTCACCAAGTTTTTTCAATGGCTACTTGTGTGGCTTACTGACAGCATGCAGGACTTGTAAATGACATTATATGTCTTGAAAACACTAAATTACTTCTGCTAATATAGAAAATAAATCATTCTCTACCTCCATCCCATCCATAATGAATAATATTATTTTTACTTCTCCCCAGGATTCAGAATACGGTAGAGTAGTAACACAATTTAGTATATAAAGGGTTCGTGGGTTACATTAGTCTTCCATATCTATTTAATTGATTGTTCTGACCTTGCCATAGTTCAATGGATCTTGAAAGGAGGAAGTAGATTTCAACAGATCCAGTCAGGTTGAACTCCCTTTTCACTGTCAGCACCAGCTTGGGATCTTATAGAGCACAATAACATGTCTGGAGATGCATGGTATGCACTATTGATGTGGAAACAGACCTTCTCTACTCTTTAGAAAACATGAACAGAAATAATGTGAATTCACATGGCATGGACAACTTTGTACATTCACGGCTTATTCCCTCGGCTCTATTAACTAAACCTTACTTGTTATAAGATAGTCTTTAGGGGCTTAGAGCCTCTAAATATATAGAAAATTATCCAAATGCTATATCATTATCATCATCATACAATTTCTATTTACTTGAAAAGATAAGTATGCAGGAGGATTTGATGAAACACATATACTCAGCAATGGGAAATCAACCATAAAAAGATTCATGCCCCCATATTAACAGAAACGATTAGGGTCTAGTTTTTTCCAGCATTCTGAACCATCAGAAATAGAATAAAGGACATGTTATTTTGTCCTATACTTCCCACCAAGAATAAAATGGAAGCCTTTATGCTGAAGCAGGTTTCTGGAAGCAGTATATTCACACTGGGAATATTGCTCCAACCAAGTTTCAGGAGCAATGGAAGTTTTCCAGTGTTGATCCTAGAGCAAGCAGGAGGCTGTGTGGCACTTCAGGCAGAGGTAGTCAGTGATGCTTCAGCTGTGGCCCTTGGGGCCAGAAATCTCTTCCATCATACCAGAAGATGTGATGGGGGAAGGAACTTTGTGTTCATGTCAAGCCCACATATGAGAATCTCAAAGTAGATCCTTTAAGGTTTTGTAATAAAGTCATGTCATTTTTCCCATTTCTTTTGTTTTGTTAATTTTGTTGTGTGGGGGCTGTGTTTATATGTACTCTAGAGTATTTTAAGTGATAAATTTAAAGTGATAGAAGTGATAATTAAATTTGCTTCCTTCCTTGCAAGAAAATACCATTTTATTTTTAGAGAAATTTCTTCAGGATATTTTTAACTATCACATCTTTTGTATTATCTATTCTTTCTTTTTATAAAAGAGCTATTCTGTACCTTTAAATGAAGAAAAATATGAAAAGAAAATATTTGTTATTTTTAATTGATATCCCTAATAATACTGCTTTTTTCACGTTTCACCTTTGTGCCTTTGAGAGAATTAAATTCTAATCAAGGGAAGGCTCCAACTTCCCACTGCAATACAGCTTTCCCACATGGATTTCAACCACCCCACTTTCATTTCCAAGAGTAAAATCCTATTGGTGTGATTTTCCAAAGTATTCAGTGGAAATTAAGTGTTGATAGATGGCAATCCTCATTCATGATCCCCAAACGGGAGCCAAATTCATCAGGTAGCAGGGCCTGATCTCGAATGGTATCATTTTTAATTAAAAATATATTTTGAAAAGGTGAAAGTAGATTTCAACCTATCCAGTCAGGTTTAACTCCCTGAAAGCACCCCTTGCTCATACCTGAGAGCAACGTGTGCTGTCCCTTCTTACTTTCTGGAGAACAAATTAATTTTTGGAAACCCAGATATTGTCAGAGTAGATCAGCCTACCTCATTCTGAGTATACCATCCTACTAGGTTCACAGTGCTTTGTCTTTCTCAAAGCAAGTTCTCGTGGACAGAAAGTCTGAGAGTGTATCCATCTTTGTTCTATACTCAGTGTGCAAAATAGGAAAACCCTCTTGTTGTTTCATGCACAGACAAAGCTCTAGGGAGATGTTTTGCATTCTAGGATACTATGACTTAGGCTCTGCAGGATTCTAGAAAAACATGACTGAATCTCAGCTTTAAGAAAAACAACCAATTTTGTGAAAGTAACTTTTCAATGTACATTTACTCTCTTCTCCTGTAGTTTGGTCTAAATTGAGAAAGTGAATTCTCAATTTGAGACCAGGGCCTCAGTCATCATTCAGGGTGTATATGAGAGTGAGAGTCACCCCTGAATGGGAGTATCTTGTTTCTCTCACTGTTTGTTTGTGTCACTGCAAGTCACTACCACCTGTTCCCTCTGCCATCATAGGTAACACCGTAAAACCCTCATTCAAACCTGCAGCATGGTTAGGATAACTTGTTTGCCTAGATAGAGCCAGAAAATTGACCAGGGACTCCTAAAGCTCATTGCTATACCTGCAAATGACTATAACAGACTCATGGTATGGCTTCTCCTGGTACCAAGATACATATTTATCCTCCATTTGTCTCTAGATGATGTGATTGAGACTATCTGACTTGTGTCACCCATGCTGAGAGTTGATGAGTCTGGGCTAATGTTGTGTCTTCTCCAGCTGTGGCTCACCTAGGACCACCATTGATATACCAGAGTGTGTTTTTCTCTCTTTTCAGGATCCTGGTCCCAGTCTGCTCTGACTCAGTCTCCATCAGCCTCTGGGTCTGCAGGACAGACACTCACCATCTCCTGCACTGGAACCAGCAATGATATTGGGAGATATAGTGTCTCCTGGTATCAAAATCTCCCAGCATCATCCCCCTACACTCCTGATTTATAGAGTCACTAATCGTCCCACAGGTATACCTAATTGCTTCTCTGGTTCCAAGTCTGGCAACACAGCCTCTCTGACCATTTCTAGACTTCAGCCTGAGAATGAGGCTGATTATTACTGCTGCTCATATACAAGTGGCAGCACTTTACACAGTGTTCCAACTTCATGGGAAAGTGGGTCTAAAACCTGCCCTGAGTTCACAATTTCCTCTTCACTCTGAAGATGCTTCCTCAGTCCTGCACAGAAAAGGCTTATTGCACAAGGCCCTGAGAATTCATTTATCTATCATTTCCACTTTTGTTCTACCATAAAGTGGAAAAGGAAACACAATTTCTTATTTATTGTGTAAGTACAATAACAGCTATCTATTTGCTGTGTGATGTTGTACCTACATGTGCAACTTTTTTCATATCCTTACAGTACGGGCAGAATAATATGAAGATGCCTATTTGGTTAAGTCCCAGTAGTTCTCAGGGAAAACCTCATTTTATTGCCTCCTATTCCCATATTGTTCAGACCTGCCTGGAATCCCTTCTGCATCCATCATGCTGAGGTCTACATCTCTATATTTGCGTACGCTGGTAAAGTAACAACCACTGAGAACATCTGAGGATATTACTGAGGGAACGAGGACAAAGGGAAAGATGCTGTCTTTAAATCATCGACATTTGTTGTCATAGTCAAGTGAGGTGTCCCACACAGAATTTAAGTGGAGACTGTGTTCTTAATCAGGATTCTCTCTTCCCTTAGAAACCTGAAACCCTGTGCTGGATGTGTTCTGCAGGTGAACCGTCTCTCAGTAAGATGGGCTTGTCCTGAGAGGATCCTTTTGTTCCAGAAGGAAGAGATGTCTTGTGGGTGTACTCCTTCCCCCTCAGGGGTTCCTAACAATTCACGATTTCAATGATGACTCCAACCAATTTCTAGCTAGAATTCTAGTAATAAGATTCCCTAAGTACATTTACACATAAAAATATAGTCACAAATTCTTTGTGAAGTTGTGAATGCACTTACGCATATTTTTCAGAAGATGAGATACAGTAACTACTTCTATCTCATTTGCCTGAACTTACAAATATCCAAAACTTGTTCCCTTCCTTACACTTTTCAGAGACAATGGACAGGTTTGTTTCCCTCCATTCTTAAAAGTCAGTCTGAGTGATGAACTAAGGCAAGAAGGGCCAAGGATATCTCAGGATCTGGAAGAGCAGAGAGGAAGACTTGGAGGGAGGATCAGAATGAAGAGGATCCCACCAATACTAAGAGGACACAGAGTGAAGAGGGTGTGAGAGAAGAGAGGAGTGGAGGGATGGGTCCAGGTGATGCTGCAGGGAAGGGGATCAAGGGAGGAATCTGGTCTCAGTTTGAACACAGAGACACATCAAGGTAATCTTCTGTATGTTCTCCATGAGCCCAATAATGCTATCAAGTGCTTTATAGTTGTCATATGGAGAATGGACTACAGGGTATAAAAGTGAAAAGTGTGTTGTGACAATTTGCAAGTTTCTGACATGCCAGACCAGAAAGTGGAAGTCATTTTTGATTAAATAAGCAAAAATAATTCTTTTTTCCTCTTTGTGTTATATGATAGGATGGTTTCCTTGCTCTGTCTTGAAGATCACTACTCTTTCATTCTACAGAGATAATCTTCTCTTAATCCCTTTTAGCATACCTCTCATCTGTGGTACTGCCCCTTTGTGGCTTGCTCTATCTTCTGTTTCCTTGATAGAACTTTGTCTCTCTCCACTCATTGATAGATACTTTGACATTATTTCTATCATCATTTTTAAAGGTCGGTGTAGAATCTTTGCAAAACAGTCTTTATTATGATATTGGCTGTCCAGTTTGGTCAATAGAATATCTGTTCCTTGTCCTAATATCAGTTGAGACTTTCTGGTTCTTTATATGCCTAGTGGTCTTGTATTTTATACAGGATATGACTAATTATATATTATGATATGATATATCTATTCAAAATACAGAAAAAATAAATAAAATGTCATCTATAATTAATGTAAAAAATAAAATAAATAAAATCCTATGTTGATATTTTTGTTTCAGTAGACTATATAGTCATTTAGACTAAACCAATTTTCTCTGGATTGTGGTCTCAATATTGTACCAATTTAGAAACCCTTAGCCATGGCATTTGGGTCTTTCTTTATTGTGAGATTTGCAGGGGTCAGCTGAGTATCAGTGAGCACAATTCTAGTCCTTATTCTTTCGTATTCTCTCTGGTATCAGAACGATGCAAGGGTAGCTCAGAATTGAGCCTGATTTGCATCATGATTTTTCCAAGCTCATTCCTTTCCACACCTTTCCACTATGTATGTGTCCTTGGGCCTTCCCTTTGTCTTCTGCCCATTTCCTATGACGATGTCACCAAATACTAAGAGGACACAGAGTAATAGAAGTAGTAGAATTAAGTGATACTCTATGGGAGGGAAAGGGAGGGGGAGGAGATTAGCAAGAATGGTGGAATGTGATGGTCATCATTATTCAAAATACATGTATGAAGATTTGAATTAGGTGTCAACACAACTTATATACAAACAGAGATATGAACAATTTTGGTTTATATGAGTATTAAGAATTGTAATGCAAAAAAATAGTACATGTATAATGGCATAATTTGGTGTGAACATACTTTATATACAGAGTTATGAAAAATTGTGCTGTATATGTGTAATAATGAGTGTAATGCCTTCCACAATTGTCGTGCATTTTTTAAAAAAAGTGACACTCTCTTGGGAAATCATCTCCTCAAATGAGAAAGGAAAGCTCCCACAGTCTCTGCTGCCACCACTGTGAACACAGACAATTTCCCAAGTCAGGATCAAGTAGAATGGAGAAAAGAAAAACCCTAAGAAAAAGAAAGTGTGGACATTCCAAGTTTCTCAGAGCATGAGGAATTCCTTTTCTTCTGCAGGAGACAGAAGTGTGGGGTGTCCCTGCGTCCTGCACAGCAAGAGATCAGTAAATCAAACAAATGTGTGAACTTCCTGGGAAATCAAAAGTCTGAAATAATATTTAGATATAAAGATATGCAAAACAGTTTCACAGCAGGGGTCTGGTGGGTTGATCAGTACTGAGGAGTCCTTCCCTAAAAAAGAGAAAAAGCCTGCTAGAGTGTTATTTATAGTTAAAAAAAATCAAAGGGGGATTTATTGTGAGGAAAACTTTTGCAAGATAAACAAGAAGGGAGAGGCTTTAGGGAAACTGGCCTGACTGGAGATTTATCTCTTGAGCAGTAATTCTTCCTCCTCCAGGCAGCTGGTGCCTCAAGGCTCTTTGGGCTCCATGGTAATTTTTTTTCAGGCCTCCAGAAAGTTGCATTTGAACATAGGGCTGTCTGAACCAATAAATTCCATGTTATCATAGAATTCTCTTTTAGCAGGAAGTCACCAAGATAATGGAGAGGCCTCAGATCTGTGGGATGACACCAAGAGTTCTCTGAGGTGCACACCTTCACTTAAAAATGGCTCAGACAAAGGGACAATTTTTTTGCAGCTCCCAACAGTGGGGCATATCCTAGAATTCAGCAAGGTCCCAGGCTGCCTGAGAGCAGACCAAGTATGAAGAGTAGAAGTGGAAAACTCTGCACTGTGGTATTTTTAATGTGCTGCTGACTCCTCCAGTCTGCCTTCTGTGATTTGCTTTCCTAGGTGGCCACAAAGATCTCCATGTATGCTGTCTGAGGTTTAATTGCTGAATTCAGTCTGAAAAGAGAGTGTGTGCTTACTCTATCCTAAATGGAATCTAAAAACAATAATGATATTTTTACATAGGAAATTAAATCAATCTGAATCACAGGCCACACAAAACACAGAATGATAGAAAGCACTTTAATGAATGAGGACTCTTTGTCACACTTGTGTAGTTTTTATTTTATATCTTTGAGATAAGTCTGCTTGGTCATGAAACATTCATGGAAATTAACCATGAAAATAATCTAAATAATTGCTTCTCTTGGACTGGACACATAAGTTAAACATAAAATTGAATGTAATCTTCAGGTAAGAATGAAGTCTATAGTAAAATTAAAAGATGTTTATACTAGGTGAAATAGGCTAGGCACAGAAAGATAAAAACTCCATGATTTCAATTACATGTGTAATCTATAAGATAAAAACAAGGACTCACAGAGGTGGACAGTAAAATGGTTCCACAATAGGGGTGAGGTGGGGAAGGGAACAGGATAAAGTATGATTTAATAAAAGGTGACAAATTTTCAGAGAGAAGAAATAATTTCTAGTGGTCTACTGCATAGTGTGGTGACTATAGTTAATACTAAAAATTATGTATTTCAAAATTGATTAAAATATAACTTAAATATTCTCCTCAAATAAAAGTGATTTTGAAATTTCTGAAGAGAGACTTACATAGAAATGAAAAGAGGTTAAGTGATTTCTTTCACAGGTGGGCAGAGTGGATGTATATGTTGAGGGAGAAAGCAATTGGAATGACAACTAATGCTCATGAATTTTCCTTCTTGGGTGATGAAAATGCCCTAAAATTAATTGTGACAATTGTTGCACAATTCTGAACACAATAAGAGGAATTGGAGTGACTACATGAAATAATTTAATTGTTGATATATGAGCTACAACTCAATGAAGCTGCTTCAAAAAACAAAGTGAGTTAATTCATTAGCCTGAATTAATAATTCAACAATTTATCCATTAGTAACAATAACACACTTTACCAGATAGTATAAACTAAAATATAAAATATAAATTAAAATATAAAACATTTGGCTAGGCAAGGTAGTATATGCCTATAATCCAAGCAGCTTGAGAGACTGAGGCAGGAGGGTCATGAGTTCAAAGCCAGCGTCAGCAACCTACCGTGGTTATCAGCAACTCAGTTAGCCCTGTCTATAATACAATATAACAGCTAAACTAGTTTCAATTCCCTCAATAAATAAAATACAATAAGATAAAATAAAATAACTTAAAATAAATAGCTCTTGTTTTAATAAAAATGACCCATTTCCCAACATTTTTCCTTCCCATTTTGCCCTCATCTCCTTGTAGATCCCCTACACAAGAAGAAGGATTCATGGAACTCACTTATGAGACTGAGATCCAGTCACTTAGCAAGAACTGGTCATTACTTGGGAGTGGTCAAACAGGAATGAAAATGCAGAATCAGATCAGGACTATTGCCCTTGGTGGGGCACCCTGTTTCCTTCAGGATACTCCTTTCCAGTGACCACTGGATGATCCAGGAGGCATGTGGTGAGTGACCAGGGAGTGACTCAAATACTGATAGAATTTGATGCTGCATGTGCTTCCACACATAGCACAGGGGAGGGGCAGAAACATGGCTGCCTCTGGGGAGACTCCACCAACAACAACTATAGCAGGTGTTTCCTAGGTAGGCAGACTTGTTTCCTCACAGTAGAGAGATCTTGTAGAATGAGCACCAGAAGAGGGCACTGTGGGGTGTGACCCAGGCCTGGAAGGTGACAGACACAGTGAGATCTCAGCAGAGACACTGAAGAGCTAGGTGCTCACAGAGATGATGGACTTCAGCAGATCTTTCTTTCCTGTTCAAGCAAGAATAGATAATTTATATTTCTGATCCTTAGGAAATCTAAGACAGGGAGATTATATCTGCTCATCTGAACTCTTCAGGATATAGAGTTCAGGAAAGGTCAGAGTGGGCTGAAGAGAGGCAGATGCAGGAAGCAGATTTGCATTGAGGACCTCCTTCATTTCTCTGAGGCAATGAAGCAGATAAATAAGTCTGGAGATGCCAGGTCTAGTGCTGGAGTCTCAGGAGGGAGTGCTCTTGGATACCACCACCATGGCTTGGACTCTACTTGTCCTCACACTCCTCAATCAGGGTACCTGTGTGACATTTGCAGAAAAGGGGGTCTTGGGGAAATCTGGGCTAAGGTTTTGTCTCCTGCTGCTCAGGTTTACCTTGACCAGGGTCTGATTCAACATCATGATTTTTCTCCTCTTTTCAGGTTTCCAGGCCCAGTGTGCTCTGACTCAGCCTCCCTCTGTCTCTGGAACTCCTGGACAGTCAGTCACCATCTCCTGTGCTGGAACCAGCAGTGACATTGGGAAATATAATTATGTCTCCTGGTACCAAAATCGTCCAGGAACAACCCATAAACTCATGATTTATGGTGTTAGTAGTAGGCCCTCAGGGATCCCTGATCACTTCTCTGGCTCCAAGACTGGCAACACAGCCTCTCTGACCATCTCTGGGCTGCAGCTGGAGGATGAGGCTGATTACTCCTGCTGTTCATATGCAGGCAATTACAATTACCACAGTGGGCCAAATTGAAGGAGAAGTGAGACCAAAACCTCTCCTAAGGACAAAAGCTCCTTCTTGCTCTGATAAAGCTTTCTAAACTCTAAAGAGTTAGCTTCCTGAAACATGGACTAGAAATTCAGTTCCATTTCAGCTGTTCTCCAGTCCCATGGTGAAATAATGAACAAAATATATCCCATTTTATGTTCCTGGTACAGTGACAGCATACTCTTCTCAGTGTGAAGTGGTCTCAGGGTATGTGTATCTGTCCAACTCTTCATTTTGTTTAAGAGAGGGTCAAGTCCATATCTATAGGTACAATTTCTCCAGTTATCAGGGAAATCTTCATTGTAAATGCCTCCATATCCCTCCATGGTGCAGGCCTGCCTTGGTGTATTTTGTCATCAATGACATTGTTTTATTCATTTCATATTCACCATGCTTCAGTCAGGGTGACCCTTTTTGCCTTTCTTGAAGGAAGTTCAACTGAGACCAGTTGGAGAGACATGGAAAAGACATGGAAAAATAGTTTCACAGTGGGGGTCTGGTGGGTAGATCAGTCCTGAGGAGTCCATCCCTAACAATGTTAATAATGTTGCCAAGGGAGTGAGACAGAGTAAGTGCAAGTTTTCATCAATGTCACTCATTTCTAAACCCAAATGAAAGAAACCGAGCAGGAGAGATTGAGAGTGGAATCTCCTTCTTTTATAGAATCACAAGTCAATAGACCCCTGTATCTGAATTTTCAATGGGATAGTATGAACTCCTAACTAAAGGGATCCATTTTTCAATAATGCAAAGGTATTTGGTGGATGAGACCACCATTCCTCAGAATTTTCACTGTACATTATATACCAACCCAATGACTAGGTAGAACCCCAATTATAATGAAACGCTAATTATATATACAGACATTTGGTCTGCAATGATAGTTCCATCATGAAAAACCACATAAATCAAAAATATAAGTAAACAATGCTTTTAGGACCCCGAGCCTGGTGAACTTCATTGCTTACCAACACCATATACTGAAGAGTATATTATTTGGCCTTGTAATTGCAAAGCTTAGTGGAGCTTCTTAGTATTGCAATCAAGTTACAACACACATGTAGCTACACTGAGATAGATCAAAATTGAAAATTGGAAGTATGAATTTTATTGGTTATAATATGCCGTGACCCGTCTATCCAGTCTAACAGGTTCTGGTGAGGTATGATAGGGGCTTAGAAATAAAAGACTCACAGACGCATATTTTGAAGATAAAATATCTGGGATCAGGTGGAGTGCCATTCTCTGAGGGAGAAACAGATCTAAAGAGTTACACTAGCCATCTTTATATATAT
>NW_026007348.1:51651-57533 GCF_001458135.2 Marmota marmota marmota
TAAACAATGTGTACTTTTATTGCTAAGCCCATCTGTACCTGTGCACATGTCTAGACTGAGGACCAAGAAGACACAGGAACAGAACCAGGGGAGCTTTATGCCATGCTCTTGGGAATGCACCCCTAGAAGAAGAAGATCAGGTCCTTCTTCCCTCTGCTGTGACTGCTGTCAGTGGAGCAGAATGTCCTGGTAGCTGGGTTTTGAAATGGATAGTAGGAAGACAAAAGAAACAAAAACATGTTTTTTCA
This sequence comes from Marmota marmota marmota, assembly GCF_001458135.2. Lineage (NCBI taxonomy): Eukaryota > Metazoa > Chordata > Mammalia > Rodentia > Sciuridae > Marmota > Marmota marmota. Next base: position 51,900 of record NW_026007348.1, read on the forward strand.
GTCTTATTCTGACCCTCAGGAGTAATAGTAAACATTTGGTTTGTCCTATCTCATGTAGGGCCTCTTTTAGTCCCAGGATTGCATGGAGTCCAAGCCAAGGAGAAAACAGGACAAGCATACAGCTTACCTCTGGGTAAGTTGCACTTAAGCATACTTTCTCCCTACCTTCCCTTCTATGACTTGTATTTCAGGGTTCACACACAGCTGCTCCACACATTCTTGGCAGAATTTCATTTTAACTGCATTGATAGAGAAACCGGAGAACACGTGCTTACTTCATCTTACCTGCAAAAAAGAAAAGATTCATACTGTTTTCAATATGAAAATTTTATTAGTATAAACCAAAAAAATTTGAAACTACAGAGACTAAAAAGCATTTCATAATTTTTTAATGAGAAACATTAGGAAGACACATTTTCTCAGTGGTTCTGTTTATCCTGTGTTTCAAATTTCAAAGTCAGTTTTATCCTGGACAGAGGAACACACAAAAAATGTAGAAAAACATATCTCTGTGACTCAAAAAATCAAAACAGATGAATTGGAATGAACTTTCAGGCAATTATGGAATTTGCCATGAAACCACATGACTGTTGTTTGGAAATGGATCCCTTATTTTGTGCCATCCGTTATTTTTGTGCCATCTCTCTGTAGGTACCCCATATTGATAATGCCATTAATAGTGTTCATTTCAGAATTTTAGTTCAGACACTTGTCCATATGTTCAGATGTTTATACTGCAATCACACAATATGCTTCATGTGAAAACAGGTGTACATCTCATATTAGGTTACTTTAAGAATAAAGATTCTTCCTACTGTCATTGAGAAGTCCTGTCAGATTTTCTTTCTTTAGTTGGCATGGTGGCTCAGAGCCTGAGACAAGAGGATCAGGAGCTCAAAGCAAGCCTCAGCAACTTTGTGAGGCCCTAAGTTACTTAGTGAGACCCTGTCTCAAATATAAAAAGTGTTAGGGCTGTGGCTCAGTGATTAAGCACCCCTGGGTTCCAGTGCTAGTATGAAAAAAATTTGCTTCCTTTCAGGCAAGGTATATAGCCAGATATGGTGGTGGGCACCTATAGCCCCAATGCTTGGCAGGCTGAATCCAGAGGATCACTTGAGCCCAAGTTCGAGATCAGCCTAGAAAACAGCAAGACACCCATAGGAAGCACACCCCCCCAACACACATGAACACACAAACACAATATGTCTCCCAGTCTAATATTCAGTACTCAATGTGTTAGCTAAATGAACTCCAGAAGAAAAAGTACATGTGTTTTAATTCCAATTACTTTGGAACCTCTGGTCAAGTCTACTTTTGGTATTCTATCCATCATATTATCTAAAAAATGGAGGAAGCACTAAACACACAGTTTCAGAGATTTGCACAACTTCACATGTAGTTGTTTGAATTTGCTTTAGGATATCAATGAACGTGGGTGTTTTTAAAGAACAATCCAGCCACAGTATAAGAGAATGGGGCTCAAGGTGCCACACGAGTGAAAAAAAAAATCATTCTATATTTGTGAAAAGTCCAATTTATTGTGGAACTTATGGACAGAAGTGTGATCCTAGGCAAGAAAAAGAACCAGTGGAGAGTAGATGAGACCACAGTCATTGGCTCATCCTGTGGAGTATTCAAAAATCCAAACCTAGGAAACATTCCTTGCCAAAGGCCATGATGTTATCAGTCTTGACTCTCACTGCTGTGCTAACAGTTATCAGATATCCCAGGACAATGGCTGTCCTGGTTACAGCAGGATAATAGCAGAATATTTTTAGCACTGCAACAGTAAGATAGCTGCAAATTGTTTCCAGCTCTGTAAATTTGTAGTGCACAAAGTAGCATATGACAACTCATAAGCCTTGAAAAATTTACAATGCCCCTATAGTTTAGCTTCCTGATTATGAGTCCTTATATATAAAACTTGCAGAGTTGGTTCTCGGTTATTGTTCCTCCATCAAAGGGCAGTGGCCAACCTGGCCCCATCTTTCCATAAAAATGTCTCTGTGTTTTCTTTGTATGTTTTTCTCCATCTCCAGTTGCCTCTACTCATGATTCATTTGTTGATGTTGTGCAGGTTGTGGCACAGACAGTTCTAGATTTGCATAGAGTACAATTTAATGGGGAATCTTACTAGCAGAAGCATGTCAGAGACAAGAGGAAGACCTAGTTGATCTCTTTCTGCTCTCCATCAGTGCATGTTGCTCACACCTGAACAGAAAACTCATGGCCAGAAAATATGTATGAGGAGACATGTCTGGATCTATATTCCACCATAGTACCTGGGACTCACAGGAGCACACCACAGGCCTTGTGGTCACAAATATGAGCACAATTTCTGTGTTGGGACACACTTCCAGTGACACGCTCATTCCAAGCACCTTGACTCACTTCTCCATCACACAGGCTGGGCAACAACAGGGGCCAGCTCCGTCCTCATGGTTGGAGGCTCTTGTGCTTCCCTTTGCCATCAGTACAACTTGGCTCCTTCTGATCAGAACACAAAAGGTACATTTGCAGGCAACATCACAATATTTGTAACAGGAGGCCCTAGTGTGTCCACTTACCAAAGAGTCCCTGCTAACTAAGCTGGGCTCCTGGTGACAGTCAAGCCATAACGGAAACAGCAGTGAACCAAAGAGCACATGGGACCTGCTTTGCAGCCCAGCTCTTCCTCTCCCTGCTTTGATCATGTTCTGTCTGATAAAGCTAGGACCTCAATTCTAAGACCTGGATCAACTTGGCACCATTGTTTTCACTTCTCCTGGACTTTACCTACTGTGAAGTGGGGAATATACTAATCTTTAGGGAAAAAAACTACACATAGTGACACAAAGAACAAAAAGATCTTAATTCAAAGGAGATATTCCAGGTCTTGCTAAGTGGAGCCCTCTCCTTCCTCTGAGGAAATCTGAAAAAAATCACAAATATTTTGTGAGGTGGGCCTGAACTTCCCCAGGAGAGACTCAGAGAATTTGCAGAAGTTCTCCACCACAAACTAGAATTTCATTGCATAATCATCACGACTTTTATGCCATTTTTGTGCAAAAAGTGGGATGTGACCATTATGAGAAGACTTTTTTTAAGTTTGCTAATATTACTTAAAAAACATTTATTACAAAATTGTCTTTGATGCAAGATTATGATACACAGACTACTCATGGTTATACATTAATAAATGGTAAAAAATTTGTGGTGAAATACAAAGGATATATTGTGATGAAGTATAATAATTTTAGTTAAATGATGATGGTGAGGAGGAGGAGGAAGAAAAGGAGGAGGAGCAGGAGAAGGAAAGTAGAGATGGAGGTGGAGGACAAGGATATTAGTGGTGGCATCAGCACACAGATGAGCTGTGGTGCCAAACACATCCTATGTTCCAGTAGCCCCACACATGCTGTGATGGGAGAAGGATTAACATCAGTTTTGATGCCTATTTTTATGTATTGTAAGGAAATTTCTCCTAGTCCTGTCACTTAGGTTTCTCTGACCAGGAACCTCTGTAGTATGGCTGCAGTTTATTCTGCAATTTCCCCTCTTCTATCAAAACACATGGACCAGAAACAGATTTTATATTTGGACACTCAATTACATAAGCTGTGCATGGCCCATCTTGGGGAACACTGAAGAGACCACCTCTCTGCACTGTGCTGAGAAGGAAAGGGTTGGTGAGGCTGCCACAAATTGAGGCTGTAATCCGTACCCATACCCTTTCAGATGACAGGGGCTTAAGGGTCACCTGGATGAGGTAAGCCCCTACTCTGAAGCTCCTACACTGGCAGGGGGCAGTAGTACTGATACAAGGATAAATCAAAACAGAAGTTGAAAATGCCCAGGATAACCCAAGAGGAAGGCCAGCCTTGGAGGTCAACAGATATCCAAGGAACAGTCCTCAGATTGGAAGTCAGGAGAATTCATCCTATGGCCTTGGCCTTGACCTTTAGTGACCAAAGGTTGTGAGTGTCAGACTCAGACTTTTTCAACCCAGAATCACAGAAGTTGGTCATAGGAGGAAATGCACTGGAGAAAGTGTTCCCAGGTTTCAGGCTGGGCAGCTGCTACAGGGCTCTACATTTGCTGTGGAGACTACATGTTGTTCAGGTGTTCTACCACCAAGCTCATTGTGAGAGGATGGATATTCCAGCCTGGGTTCTTCATCTACATCAACTGCCTGGGTCTCTTACCCACTTACAGGGCACAATCCCTTGCTGTCCAGTAGTTGTCCTGGGGCTGATCCCTTTCTCATAAGTATTTGCATAGATACCTGGTCCTCTACACTGGCCTCTTCTTCCACCTCCAAGTACATCAGCTCTGAAGATGGCAGCTCCTCTGATCAGTTGCAATCTCAATATTTGGGGAGACTCCAGGAATTTCCCCTGGAAAGAGCATCCATGACCTTATTTAGGACACTCTGATGAAGTCATAGCCCTGACTGTCCATGGTTCACTGAGAGGTTTCTCCTTATAGGCAGAACCTCTGATCCAGAGATCAGTTCCATGTACCATGTGACATCCAGAGATGGTCAAATCTCATCTCTCAGACAGGTCTGATGCCTGGCCCTTTTAAAAAGATTACATAAAACACTGATAAATGATTAATAAAAGAGAGCATTCCTGTTCTAATTCCCAGTCTATTCCAAGAAGGAGGAAGCCATAGAAAAAAGAAAACACCTGACGTAAAATGAGATCAGAAGCTGTGATGAATGAAAACACAGGTAATTATTTCCCATGCACAATATCCCATGTGAAAAAATTTACCCAAAAGGCTTATACTGTAGGATTGAATACAAATGATAATGATGGGAGAAAAGTGCAGCTGAGAGACACATGAAGAGGTGGAGGAAGGCAAGAATCCATGACTCACCTTCAGCTGAGTGGGGTGTTATCACTGGTCTCTGAGAAGATTCCATCTCAGCCCATGGCCAGGCTCTTGGAAGGTCAACAGCCCTGCTGACCTGGGCCTAGGACACACCTAAGCCCAGGAGGTCTGGGACTTTTGTCATGGTTTCAATTCCTGGAAGGAGGCTCTGATGTGAGACCATGGAGTCCAAGGCTGATTTTCTGCCCCTAGAAGCATCTGGAGGAATTTGGGGCTCCATTCTTGTTCCTCAGTCTCTTTTTCTTAGCCCACAGCTGATGAAAATATTGTCCACTTGCCCTCAATGAAGAGACCAAGGGGAGTAGTAAGTTTGCAAAAGCACCAAATATTCTTTGTCTCAAAGGAGCTGAGAAGGAATGAGAGAGCCTGGGAGCCCAGCTGTGCTGTTGGTCTCAGGAGACAGACTTCTGGGAAATTTCTACCATGGTCTGTACCCCTGTCCTGCTCACCCTTGTCTCTGTCTGCACAGGTGATGTGCTAGGCTATCCACAGACTCAGCTCCCACAGGATCCTGAGCTGGGTCCACACCAAACCAGGAGCTCAGTCCAACATAGTGATTGGGTCTCTTCTAATGGATCATTCATCTTCAGGTCACCCTCTCCTCTCTCTCTCTTTTTTAAAATTCTTAAATTTGTTTTAATTAGTTATACATGATAGTAGAATGTATTTATGCATTTTGATATATCATACATAGATGGGATATAATTTCTCATTTTCTGAGTACACATGTTGTAGAATTATATTGTTCATGCAGTC
>NW_026007348.1:57702-60469 GCF_001458135.2 Marmota marmota marmota
CCTCCCCTCCCTTCACTTCCCTCTACCTAATCTAAGGTATTACTATTCTTCTCTATCATCCCCCCCAAATTATTGTAAATTAGCATACATGTATTAGAGAAAACCTTTGGCCTTTGGTTTTTGGGGATTGGTATACTTTGCTTAGCATGATATTCTCCAACTCCAACCATTTACTGGCAAATGCCATAATTTAATTCTTCTTAAACCTGAGTAATATTCCATTGAATATATATACTACATTTTCTTTATCCATTCATCTATTGAAGGACTGTTGGTTCCATGGTTTAGCTATTGTGAATTGAGCTGCTATAAACATTGTCTTGCAGATTCCACCAGCTCCTATGTACTGACAAAGTCACCCTTAGGGTGAGTATCCCCCTGTCAGAGGGCCACAGTCACCTGCTCTGGAGAAAATGTTCTAAAGCATATGTTCACTGGTATCAGCAAAAGCCAATTCAATCCCCTGAATGAGGACAGCAACTGGCCTTAAGGGATCCCTGACCAATTCTCAGGCTCCAGCTCAGAAAACACAGCCATCCTGACCATCAGCAGGGCCCAGGCTGGAGATGAGGCAGATTATTATTGTCAAAGGTGGGAGAGCAATCCTGAAACCGACAGTGACTCAGCAGATGGAGAAGTTAGACACAAACCCCTTTCTTTTCTGTATCACATTCTTATAACCCCCAGGACGACAGGTGTTCAAGTCATAAACTGGTCTTGCCGGCTAACTCAGATCTGAGACCCTAGGCTGCCCTTTCCTTCAGCATCTAGATAGGCTCTGCAGAGGGGACCAGGAGTGGATTTACAGGTGACATAATCAGGGTTTTCTGGTGTTTTTTTTTTTTCTTTAGGTGTGTGTCAGGGATAGAGGACCTGAGTGGAAGGACAGAAAGAAGGCATCATCTGACCTGTTCTGTTCCTTTTTCTTTTTTTTTCTGGAGGGGGTACTTGGGATTGAACTCAAGGCAGTCAACCATTTAGCCATATCTCCAGCTCTATTTTGTATTTTATTTTGAGAAGGGTCTCATTGAGTTGATAAGTGCCTCGCCATTGCTGAGGCTGGCTTTGAATATTTGATCCTCCTGTCTCAGACTTCCAGGCCTCTGGGACTTCATGTATGTGCCACTATGCCAGGCCTGACCTCTGTTCTTGATCCCTGAATTTACTTTTAGTGTAGACTGGGAAACTTGAGGTCCTTATGTCCCAGATTAGACCCAGGACTGCCCAGCTCTTGAAAAGTTCCTGGAGCCACAGATTCCTATGCAGAATCATATTTGCTGTGATTCTGAACACAGCGAACCAGTGTAGTGGTCCTTGTGATAGCCCTCTACAAGACCAACTACCCATTCCCACACAGAGAAAGAGAAACGTGGCTCTGCCTCTCTAGGGACCCAACTTCACCTAACTACAGACATCATAGCTTCAACCACCCTTTCAGCCACCAGGTGATCATGGTATGCCATGGTAAACTTCACGGGATATACAGTCATTAATACATTCATCCAAGTGCTTTATGCCATACCTGGAAAATTTCTCAACTGATGTTGCGCTTGTTAATAGTTCCTAGAAATGCCTAGGTAATGCAGAATTTCACACAGGCAAATTTCTTTTCAACAGACTATCCAGAAACATAGAATAAAGAAAATTCTGGGAAATATTTCAAAATATAAAGTACACAGTCCACCAACTGGTAATTGGAACCTACAAAATTTATAATCCACACAATGTCCAAAGAAAGATGATACCATGATCCATGTTCCCGTGAAACTATTCTTGTTAAAAGCATAAACATGGGCTGTGGTTGTGGCTCAGTGGGTAGGACACTAACTTTGCATGCCTAAAGCAGTGGGTTCAATCCTCAGCACCACATAAAATTTTTGATAAAATAAAGATATTGTGTCCATCTACAACTAAAAAATAAAATTTAAAAACCATAAACATGTTCACTCTTTCACCATAAGATTAGCCAAAAATCCTTTTTTTTGAATTTTGGGGGACATAATTCTTCTTAGAACTGATCCAAATTCCATTTTCAAACACTCATCTCAAAGACAAAGAAATAAAGTTAGCATGTCTTATGTTGGAAGATAAGAAGAAGAAGGGGGATGAGAAAACAGAAATATTTGGCTAAGCTGTATCTACATATTTATGTTAAATACTTGAAACTCCTTGTGATTGGTCCCAAGGTCATAGATGATACTCATTATGACTCTTCACTACGTATTCCTCATCACCTGAACCTTCCAGACACCACCATTCCCCAGTATGAGGACCGAGTGTTCATTCCTGACATCCCTAGTCCCTTTTCAGCCCTGCCTTAATAAGGATATGGTGACTTTCTATTTTTAATCAAGAACCATTGGTGAACAGAGGGCTGCCTACATTTGATCCATATTTTTTTATGCTATGGCTTTAATGTCTCAACCAACACTGAGGTTGAAATTCAGTTCACATTGTGAGATAGTTAGAGGGTAGAAATGTAATCTGACTATATATTTATTTATTTATTTATTTATTTATTGTTGGTTGTTCAAAACATTACATAGTTCTTGACATACCATATTTCACACTTTGATTCAAGTGGGTTATGAATTCCCATTTTTACCCCGTATACAGATTGCAGAATCATATCGGTTACACATCCACTGATTTACAAATTGCCATACTAGTGTCTGTTGTATCCTGCTGCCTTTCCTATCCTCTACTATCCCCCCTCCCCTCCCCTCCCATCTTCTCTCTCTACCCCATCTACTGTAATTCATTTCTC
>NW_026007348.1:69280-74057 GCF_001458135.2 Marmota marmota marmota
GGGCGGCGGCTGTGCTCCTCCTCCAATTGGGGTGATCTGTCTACCATGCTAACGGGCCGCCGGGCCTGTTCTTCCAGTCAGTCACAGGTCTGCCTACCTTGCAGGCGCAGGTGGCGGCTCTACTCTGCCCCTCCTCCAATTGGTGTGACGTGTCTACCATGCCGGCAGGCCGCTGGGTCTGTTCCGCCGGTCGGTCTCAGGTCTGCCTACCTTGCGGGCGTGGGTGGCGGCTCTGCTCTGCCCCTACTCCAATGGGGGTGATGTTTCTACCACGCCCAGGGACCTCTGGGCCTGTGCTGCCGGTCAGTCGCAGGTCTGCCTACCTTGCGGGCGCGGGTGGTGGCTCTGCTCAGCCCCTACTCCAATTGGGGTGTCGTGACTACCACACCGGCGGGTCACTGGGCCTGTTCCGGGTGTTGGCGGCGGCTCTGCTCTGCCCCTCTGGCTTGATGACAATGTGAGAGAGACTCGGGTGTATGTGACTCACTTTCTTTACCAGGATTCCAACTGTTTCTGTTGCCGCTGGTATCGATGAAGTTATCTCCTCCGCCGCTTTCTGATGACATCAGATCTCTGCCATGTTGGTATTCCATGCAAATGGCAGCATTTTGTTCCCTTTGCCGGGTGACCAAAGCAACGGGTGAGTCCTGACCGGCCCTCACAAGCCCCATCTCAATCCTGTTGCCACTGCCTATGAAGGCTCGGTTGGTATTTACCTCCACAGTATTTAGCAGGACCCCGGACCAAGAAGCAGTTTCTGTGGGTTCTTTAGCCCTGGGCCAGAGCAGTTCCGGGAGATGGAATTCGGCCGCTCCGGGCTCGGTGTATGTTCTGATAGGAGCAGGCTCCAAGAAGCAGTTTCCTCGGGTTCTTTAGCACTGAGCCTGAGTAATTTGTCTGCGAGACGCAGGCGAATGGCAGCCTGAAATTACCTGTTCTATAGCTGAATGAGCTGCGATCAGTCAAAAACAGGGATGGTGACATCAGCTCTCCAAGATGGTGGCCGCTGGCTTCCTCTGTGGTCTGACCGGTGTGGAGAACCGAATTGGACCGCTTCCTTCCCCCGTCTCAAACCCAGAATTCAGCACTGAGTACAGTGATTGCACAGCTGGCAGGAGCCCACAGAATCTGCAGTGCTGTATCTTTGCGTTGCTATCTCATCGTTTCCCAGAGCGCGCCGCAGACTCTAGCCGTGGGGCAATTTGCTGAATAAGCAGCGTGACCCTCCGTGCAGGCAAATCACTCGTGTTTGAGCCCCCATAGCTGATCCTCGTGTGATGGAAATCCTTCCTCTAGGTTTTGGAGCACCCCAATTTTGCTGGAAATTCCTAACAAGATAGCTTTTAGCCGTTCTAACTCGTCATTCTCCCGCACAGTAACGCGGTACACGGGGTTGATGCACTCCCTACACCGCCATCTTCCTGGGTCCTACCTGACTATATATTTAGAAGTCAAATCTTTGAAAGGTAATCAAGGTTAAGTGAAGGAACAGAGCATAATCTTAATCCAATGGTACTGTGGCTCTAGACGAGGAAGAGAAACCTGAGCAACGATTCTGTCTTGCCACCGGATGCCCTCAGCCACCTCAGGACTCTACAGAGTCTCTGTCAGCAGAAAGACCGTCACCAGAGACCAAATATATGTTGGTGCCATGTTCTTGGACATATAGAACATGGAGCTAAATAAAACTTTTTCCCTCCTAAGTTACCAGTCTCTAATCAATGATAACCTCAATAAAAGGACTAAGATAATCAGAACTGGGCAATAAGACCTTTGTTAGTAATCAATGCCTGAATATTTAGAAACATAGACTGGAGGACCTTAGAGGAAAAGGCTAGAAAAAGTTCAAAATGGAAAATTATGGAAATGGAAATTTATGGGTGATTCTGTTGAGGAGCCAGAAGACAAAAGTATTAGGAAAAGTTTATAACTTCTTAGAGATTGGCTATGTGGTCATGACCAGAACACTGATACATTTGTGGACAGATGAGAACATCATGCTGATGAGGGCTTAGATGGAAAGGAGCAGTGGGTTTTCAAGAATGGGAGGCAAGACCATCTTTATTGTGGAAAAGCAAGGAATCATGCTGAACTGATATTTTTGGACAGGTTGTTTAAGTTTCCCACCTTAACTTATGTTGAAGTTTTCCCTAATTGTCAGTCAGTAAGAAGATGGAAACAAAATGATCATGATATTTGGAACTCTGGGGTGAAATTAAGTTTAAATGTGTTGGTAAGGGTGGGGCACAGTTCCAAAAATACAAGCAGGATAAACCTGAGCAAGGATAAGTCTTATCAAGTCTTATCTATCTGTATCTATCACCATATAATGCCTTATACCATCTTGAGACTCTGCAGAGTGTCCCCAGTAGTAAGTAAGAAGGGCCTCACCAGAGGTTGCCAGAGATGACCTAGAACAACCCAGAGTTCAAATCCTTGAGTGGTTACTGAATATTAGAATGCCTCTCCACCCAGATACCCAGGGTATGGACCACCTGCCCAGTATGTCACTCAGTCTCAGTTCTGCTCCTTTTCCATCTTAGACACATAAACTCCATCACACACTGATCACTATTAGATCTGTCTGACATAATGACTGCTGGTTCACACAGTTTTGGATGTGTGATCCCTTGAAGTCCCATGTAACCTTCCTTCTGCCAGGACCTGGAATTGCAGGATCTGGTTTTCAAAAGATGCATAATTCCTGTTACAGATAACATGGTCTTAATCCAGAACCCCATATTCAACATGTAAATTCTCCTAGAGGAGACTAACCTAGGTTTGTGCTCTCATGGAAACTTCAAAATTATCACAGAGACTACTGGATACAATTTCCCACAAAGATAGGCAACTGACCCCCTTGTGTGACACACAGAGATCATTCCTGCTTTGGAATCCACACCTACTCATTAATCTCTCTTAATATTAGAATTGGACCAATATCCCTAAATTTGAACTATGCTGTTTGTGCAAATCTTATAGGTTTTGAGGGTTCTCCACCCATTGGTGTGCAGGGTAAAATCAAATAATTTTGTGAAAGATTATTTGTGGAAACACTATTTTATGGAAGATTTTGTCCATTATTTTGGCTTGGAAAGCTCCAAACAGCTAAACCCTAAATATTTGAGCTAATATGGAAGAATAAAATTTATTTTGCTATCTCTCTCACTCTCTGGAATGCATGTCTCTGCAAATCATTCAATATAATTGCCAATTCATACTCATCCAATACAGTTACAATGAAATAGTATAGGGCCAGGATTTTCTTCTGGTTCTCACATTGGTCCAAGCACACATGGAGAGTGAATGAAGTACAGAGGTAAAATGTATATATGCATTGATGTGCATTTCCTATGAATGCACACAATTTCTGACCCTGCATTCTTAGAGGAATAGAGAGGAATTCAACTTCCCCATCAATTGTGCATTCTATACACCTGAAGACATATTTTTCTGATCTAGTACAGACCACAGCTCATTCAGAAATGGACAGTAAGATGACTTTCTGTCTGGACATGCAGAAATCTACTTCTACCTTCCAGGATTCATTCAAATGTTATTATAGGCAACTCATAAATTAAATCAACATGAAAAACAACCATAACCATGATTCCCTTAGATCTTTAAGGTGGCACTAGTTTATGCCACTCCCCATACAAAGATATGCTTTTTTAATTTGCAAATTTGAATAGGGTAGAAATAGGGGAAGACTCATTGTGTAGCATGAACATAATGGTTCTGGCATGAAATGGTTTAGTGTTTCCCAGTCATATAGTCCATGGTACAAACACCAGATCTGCCCTGACAGTGAGACAGCACCATTGAAAAACTTAAAGAAGCAGGCATTGTGGTGCCCATGAAACTTTAGAAATATAGGCAGCAGCTATATTTGCTCTCCCTGACATTTAAAGTGCTCTTTTATGCTGAGGATGTTCTTTGGGGACACTTCTTGTAGTGCATTTTGCCTGAAAAAATTGGTTTACACCTAGAATTGGGGGTTGAAATGGGTCTTAGCATAGTTCCCCTTGAACTTTCTTCATAAATTCTGAGGGTTTAGAATCAAGAAGAAACAAGTTGGCCATCTATCTAGTACATCAAAAGATGCTGAATCATCCCCATTTTTCTCTGCAGATCAGACTTCAGGATAGTCAGGTGGAATCATTCTTCATAAATGTACCTACCTTGCTTCTGATGGTTATGCATATTCGCATGACCAGTTATTTCAGAGTACTATTATTACTATTTCAATCAATGGCCCAATTCTATAAACACCTACTGTCATTTATATTGGCCCCTCAGTGGCGCACATATCCTCACACCTTCATGCCCTTCTCATTTGCTGAAATAATGACTGCCAGTCTGTACAGAGGGCAGAGTCATCTCTGAGAACACAGTCTGGATGAAAATGTTGCCCAGACTGTGAAATCAACTTATGAAAGTGTGTTTCCTGGGCTGAGGTTGGGTTTTCAGTGCCAGATCTCTCCTGTGTCTCTGAGGCCAAGCCCTGCTCTGGAAAACACAGAGCTCCTCTAGGAACTGTCCTGGAATCTAGCTGATTTGCATAAAAGGCAGGGATCCCCAGTAAAGGGATGAGGCTGGCTTAGGAGGAAGGCAGACCAGTCTGAACCTCAGAATGCAACATCAGGGAGGCCTCTACTATGAGCTGGACTCCCCTTCACTGTTCGGTTCTGCCCAGGGATGCTGCCCACCCACCCAACCCAGATCAGCCTAACTGGGATCAGCCTAACCCTGATTCTGAGCTCTCTGGGACCTGCCT
>NW_026007348.1:77378-84101 GCF_001458135.2 Marmota marmota marmota
TTAGGACATGTGAACCAGAGAACCAAAGATCTGCTTGAGGCATTCACATGAAGGACAGAGAGATATTGTACCTCACTGGACCTTTAAGATACCAGATACACTTATGGAAGAATTTGACTGACCCACACAGCCTTAGGGGCTGTATCTGGGACAGAATCCCATAGCTGATGAAACCTCTTATTGTCAACCTTAGTAGTTTGTTCTGATGACAAAGACAGACTCATCATTATATAAAAAAGGTCAGCCCAGATTCCTGGCAAGAAAATAGCCTGGGATGGAGACATGACTAAGAAGTTGGGACCAGAAAGTAAAGGAGCATTCTGTGAGCTGAGGGTAGTTCTTCAGAGATGCCCCTCCCACTCTTTGGCTCCCTGGGGATGAGCCCTTCTCTGGACACCACATAGCTTCATCCAATAGCAGCCCTGATCTGGGCTGATTTGCATAACAGGCAGCTGTCCCCAACAAGGGAATAAAGAGGCCTGAAGGGAACACAGACCAGCCTGAGACTCAAGAAGCAGCCACAGGCACCATGACTTGGAAGGCCCTTCTCATCAGCCTCCTGGCTCATTACACAGGTGCTGCCCCCAGGCCCCAACATACACCCCAGCCCAAGGCTCCTGTATAACTAACCTGGCCTTAATTCTGAGCTCAATAGGGCTCTGTCTGTGGTGGGCAGGATGCTCAGGACCTGCTTCAGGATGAGACTTTAGGCTGAAATTCCAACAGTGTGCTCTCTGGCTTTGAGGAAAGGGGTTGGGCTTGCTCATGGATTCAAATATCCATTCCCCAGTCAGGCTCATGGGCCACTATGACTGATTTTGATGCCAGAGGATGCACTTTGCTCCACATATTTCCTGAAGTTCTTTCAGGCTAGGGTAAACTGGCCATCTCATAAGAACTGTCTGTCACCATCAGTCCCCTCTCTTCTTTTATTTCCTTATAGGTTCTGTGGCCTCTTATGTGCTGACTCAGCCATCGTCAGTATCAGTGACCCCAGGACAGACAGCCAGAATCACCTGTGGAGGAAACAACATTGGTAGTAAAAATGTGCAATGGTACCAGCAGAAGCCAGCACAGTACCCCCTGCTCATCATCTATGAAGACAGCAAGCGGCCCTCAGGGATCCCTGACCAATTCTCTGGCTCCAACTCTGGGAACACAGCCACCTTGACCATCAGTGGGGCCCAGGCTGGAGATGAGGCTGACTATTACTGTCAGGTGTGGGATAGAGGTGCTGCTCACAGTGACACAGGCAGACATGGAAGTGAGACAAAAACCTTCCACCAGCCTGGCACCCAAGGCCCCTTCCTGCCCTGGTTACCCTGACAGCAGAGAGCATACCACATGCTGTGGAGGATGTCTCCTCCCATCTCTGTCTAGATATTCCTAAGAGATGAGGGGAAGGCTCCTGTACCTTTCCAAGATCAGTTGATTCCATTGGAACCTGATCAAAACATTCTTATCACCTTGATCTGCCAATCCCAAAGGCCACAGGAAGTCATCAGTCATACAAAACTGCATGTTAGAATTAAGGAGAATTTCACTGTGGCAGGGTCTTATTTATGGTTAACTAGGGGAGGAACAGGGAATGGTTCTAGTGTTGAAAAATGTGTCCTGGGGAGTTTTAAGGCATATCTGTCAAGAAGAGTTTTGATGAGTATTCATGTGGCCATGTTGTATTGGGGAGGGTTGGTATGCACTAGGCTTGGGGGATTTTGCTGTGGGTGTTGATTAGTAAACCTCTATTTGATAAGGTAGCTGTTTGTTCAGGTAAGAACTAGTTCTTCCGTGAATCCAGTTTTTTATCTGGGAAATCAGTTTTCAAGAATGTCCTAAAGCAAAGAATTGCAATTTAATCTCTCATTCTCCTGACTAAAAGTGTCCTGGATCCAACAGTGAAACTGACACTGGTGACTTCAGTCCTCAGCCCCAACAAACTTTCTCTGCAGAATGAAAGTTACCACTAGAGAGGAGAGCATGTGAAATTCTCACAGAAAAATAGGCACACATGTCTTCATGTACAGAGTAGAGCGGTGTTGGGTCACCATCCCAGTTCTCTAGGACTCGTCTCCACTGGGATAGAAATGAATATGTGAGAGTTCCCCAGTGGTGTCCTTGGGAGGATTCCAGTTGGAGTAAATGTCCTTGACTGCCCGCGCTACTGTGAGGTTTAGAAGAGAGGAAACCTGTCCATCCCTCCTCTAGTTCCTTTTCAGCAGTGTCTTCAGGATTCTCTATTCTGCTACAGCAGCCCCCCATCATACCTGCCTTTCATCAACAATCTCTCCTTCCTCTGTCCCCTGCTCCAAGGCTTCCCCTCTGCAACCCCAGAGTCCCCTTTGTATTCAGTGTCAGGTCCTGCCTAGGCCAGACCCAGGGACATAGCCTGAATTTTCTTTCCCCATCAGCTTGAAAGAAGCTATTAGTGCACCATAGCAAACAACCCTGAGGAGATCAGCATCCTCTACAACTAAGTAGGTGCCAGAGGACTGACCTGAGTTCCCTGAGACCCACTCACTGCCTTCAGAAACAGCCAAAAAAAATCCAGGTATCCAAAATCCATTCCAGCTTCTAATAGAAGCTGAGGTCATCTTGGATGCCTCCTTCTGGTCTCACTTCACCCAAACCTCCTGCAAGACTAAAGGTCCTCCATCATCCATAGGTATTGAATCCTGAATCCTACTCATAACTCAGGTGAACTTGATAATTGAGTGTATCAAAAAACACAACACCAATTTTAACATCAAAAGATGACCATTCCTTCATTCCTTTAATCCATGTATGCCTGCCAAAAAAAGTGTCTAGATTTCACAAGAATAGATACACTAATTTAAAATGCAGGGAACTTTTCTATGAAGAATCTGATATTTGAGGTTCTTTTGCTTAGTATTCCTCACAGATATACTCTTTCTCTTTCTTACTGTCACATCCTCAAAGGTCAGGCCCTCTGCAGGGCCAGTGTGGCCTATAATCCAGAGTGTACCTCAGTACTTCTCTTTTGTGGTGCTAGAGTCATGGGCTCCTTCTGTACAAGCTATGAAGCCTCAGTGAGAAGAGCAGGGGCCTCTTCCTCCTACTTAGGTGATTCAGTGGTGCCAGACTATGAGGATGGCCTTAGGCCTGAGCCTAAGCAACTGCATTTTAAAACTCCATTTTGCAAACTGCAGTCTCACCAGGGACACCCACAGAGCCCTCCAGTATGGCCTCAAACAAGTTATTTCCCCACTCCCTGATAAACAAAGTGAAGACTCTGGAAGGCTCGGCTCACCAGATAAGAGGGAAAGGGGAGAAGATCAGAGTGGAGACCACCAGACCACCTGTTTCTGAGCCCAGGGTAAATGATGTCACTGAGAAATACAGTGATAGCTGATAAGGATTGAAGGGAAGGGTCAAAAACCCCCAAATTTAGTATAAATAATAGAGCAAATGAACAGGGATTCAGTCAGCCAAAACAAGGATGCACTTGAGTTGGAGAGCCTGATGAGGACCTGACATACCATCACTTGTCATCACTCCAGATTCTCTGTGTGTTCCTCACTGCTCTCAAACTCTACTGCCTCATCCGGACCTTGGTGAGAGCTGCAACTTCTCTCTTTGACCCTCTCCTCAACTGGTCGTGATAAACCCAGCCTAATTCCCTCTTAAGATAGGAAGCCATCTCGACACAGAGGCATAAAAATTTAATTTCGTCTTTACCATAAATTACTGTGATTTTTAAACTTGTTTGGAATGACTGCCCATGCCTTGAACTCACCAATGCCTGGCTTTCCCTGACCAGAGAGCAACCTTCTCTGAAAGTTTAGTGGCTCTCATAAATTCTGACTTCCCCTGGCCAGATAACAACCCTCTCTGAAACTCTAATGGTGCCTCATAAATCCTTATGTTGAAATCTAATTTACTCCCTAAGTGCTGACAGTATACCATTAACTAGCCTTTGTGTTATAGTTGTCAAAATTTTGTTATCTGTAAGTTCTCAAGACTCCCCCCTCCTTTTTGTAACTTTTTGTGATATAAAGCTGTGCTCCTAGAGAGCTGTGGGGCTGTCTTCTGTTCCCGTGGTTTTTGGTTTTTAGGAGAGACAGCCCTGGCTGGTTGGAATTACAAGCTTGCTTTAATTTGATTTCAATTGGAGTTGGTAGTCTTTTCTTTGCATTGTGGTTTAACATTTGTCCACTCCATGCTATGAAAAGCCTGCCTTGGTTCCAGACCTGATCACCTGGTCTAAGTGAGTGTGTATCTGCTGGACATAAAGTCTAAGGCTTTAAGACATTTGACCTGACATTTGAACTTAGCACACAGAGGGAATGCCTGTCATTAGCCTGTCATGATTAAGTGTGTTTTGCAGTGCAGTGTCTTTCAGTGCTTAGAATTAATCTATAATTGTTTGCTGTGAATTGATTATGTCTACTGCAGTGCCTAGCATTAAGGATTGTCATTTTTTTTTTTGTTTAAGAACCTATAGAGTGAAATCGTATTGAGTAATTTGAGTGAATAAAGAATTGAAAAGGGCAGAAGCATGTGGACATTCTTTATTTCTCCCCTCGATTGTATAAATTGCAATTTTGCCCATTTGTGTCAGGAACTAATGGCCAAAAACATTCTGCAAGTGGGGAAAACCAGAATCCAACATGCTCAAGAAAATCAGAAAAATCAGTCCAAGAAACATGAAGAAAACAGTGCTAGCACATATGATGTCCTTACTGCTGCTTACTGGTGTCCTTGCTTCCCTGAATGATGAAGTATAACACCAGAGAAACACAGGGAGGAAAGTGTAGAGTGAACAGTGGAAGGCTTTATTAAAGGAGAACAGAAAAGATGACCCCCCCCCGGAAGAAGGGGACCTAACCCGAAAGGCAGTATTCCTGGAAAGGAGAAGTCTTCCCTTTTTTACATCTAAGTCTTCTTTTATCCCCCCACATTTCTGTCCTTTGTTCCCTCTATCCTGCAGTGATAGAATGCAGGTGGGATGGCCAAAAGGGGAGAGATAGGTGGAGCAATGCTTTGGGGAGGAGTAATATGGATGAGAGGGGCCTGGGGTGGTTTGACTAGCACCTCCCTGTTTGGAGGAAGCTACTTCATTAACAGTATTTTTAGGATGGGTCTGGGGCCTTGGGGACATTAACATTTGAATTTTCCCAGGTGTTTTTCTGGTTTCAGGGGCTCAGATCCAACTTCCCCTTCTTTATGGACTCCATTCTTTATAAGGTCTCCATTTTCTTCTTCTTTTTTTATTATTTTTATTTGTTTTACTTAGTTACACATGATAGTACAGTGATCTTGACATATCATACATTTGAATCACATGGGATATAATTTCTCATTTTTCTGAGTATACAGGTTGCAGAATCACATTGGCCATGCAGTCACATATATACACACAGTATTAATAATGTCTGTTTCATTCTACTGTCCTTCCTATCTCCCCAATCCCTCCGCTCCCCTCCCATCACTTCTCTCTACCTAGAGTAACGCTATTCTTTTTTTCCTCACATCTTCATACATATATTTTGTATAACAGTGAAGATCTCCTTCCACCATCCATGCAATTCCCTTTCTCCCTCCCTTTTCCTCCCACCCCTCTTTCCTATGTAGAGGTAATCTTCTTCCCATGCTCTTCCCCTTATACTGAATATTAGACCCAATTTAACTACACTAATTACATATCTTTATTTTTTTAATTTTAAAGTTTACTTTAAAAATGTAATCATCTCCCAATATTTAACAGATAAAGAAAATAGCATATTGGTTTATTTTATGTAGTTGTTATATTTTATTTTCTAAGTAATATTGATTAAAAATATTTACACACCTACTTTTAAGTCCACAGTTTAGTACTCTTATTTGTATGGCTTTAAAAGTTATAGCACAAGATCTTTACATTAAGGATTGGGTGAAAAGATTCCATTCAAAACAAAGCCTAATATATTATATACATGTTTTTCTCTGTACTTTATTTTAAATACATTAATTTTTAAATGATGTTCATCTTTTTTTTTTCATCTTGTGGTAAAAGACTAGTGCAACTTTTCATCAAAATAAAGTTTACCATAGATATAAATGAACTCTCCCAATTGAAAATGGCCCTTCAGCTGCCATTAAATGAAATTTCTCAATCTAACTTAAATAAAAAAGAATTGGTAGTTGTCATCATAAGCAAAAATATGAAGTACTATAGCACTGTCTACATTGCTCCTTATAACACAAACTTTGAAAGAACCAGAGATGTTTTATAGAAAAGTCTAGTTGGTTTTAAAAAGGCACATGGGTGTTTTTTTTTGTTGTTGTTGTTGTTTTTTTAACATTCTGCAAATTTTGCCACCACCACTCTTTCTGTTGCAGAGATGGCACCTGTGACTATTGAAGTAGACAAGAATGTTGTTCAACCTAAAGAAAGCCAGCCAAAATTTTAACTGCATAGTAACCATGCACTTTCTTCATGCAGCCTTGTTTCCTACATATTCAATTTTCTAACATACATTAGAATACATAAACTTGTATTCTAATGATTTTACAATATGGAAAAAATTTGAGGAAGGACATGACCCGGGGAAGAGAAAACAGTGATAAAGAACCCTTACTACAATGAAAATAGATACTTTCGTACCCAACTATATAATAAGAATATAATCAATTTAAGTTTTCAGAAATATACTTCTCAAAGCTCCCCTTCATTTATGAGAAAGATCCTCCTCTGTGGCATTAACTGGGGTTAGGGGCATCAGT
>NW_026007348.1:88959-91013 GCF_001458135.2 Marmota marmota marmota
ATCTGGATGGACTTGTTCCACAGTCACTTGTGCTGAATCCACCTGGACCTGAAGTAATGGTAACACATGCACCTTCCCAACTTGTTCTATAATAGTCATTGATGTCACTGGTTCAGTTTGCACACGTGTTTCTACTGAAAGGACTTCTTCAGTTACTAGACGCTCTGAAATATTATGAGTATCACTGAGGTGCCTCCTTAATTCATTTCCTTGCATAAACCACAAGTCACATAAAGTACAATGGTTGGGTTTATCTCCAGTGTGTATTACCAAGTGATCTTTGAACTGGTCCCAGCTGTTAAACACACTGTTACACACCTGGCATTCTTACAGCTTCTTCCTTCCCTTTTTTGCCCCCACTCCAGTTTGGCATGCAGTGAGATGACATTTGAGAGTACTATTTCTAGCAAATCATTCATGATAATTTGGACACTCAAAAGGTTTTTCACCTGTATGTTTTTGAAGATTCTCTTTAAAATGTCCAAAGTGGTCAAACTGTTTCTCACAGTACTGACATATATGAATTTTTTTCCCAGTTCTTTGCTTCTTACTGACTCCACCTTCTTTAAGGTGGTAACAATTTAGGTGCTGTTTCCATGAGCTCTCCTGAAGGTACCTTTTATTACATATTTCACACTTGAAACTCTCAGTGGAGTGTGATTTCATGTGTTCCTTAAAATGGTAAAATAATTTAAATGAACGGTTACATTTCTCACAATGGAACAAGTCCTTCACATGTGACAGCTGAAGTTCCACAATTTCAATACCTTCTACCTGTTTGCTTATGGGGTCAGATGCACAGCCATCTTCTTTAATCTGCCCTTTTCTATCACCTTGTAGGTACTTGCTGGTAATATCTGCCAACAATGCTAAAGCAGAATTATCAGAGGAACCTGTGCACTGTATGTACTTTATGGACTGCTTGGTAGAAGCCACTTCCTCTAATGTTTCCATGCCTTCATCTTCCACTTCAATTGTGCCTTCAGCAATCTCCACCTCAATTTCAACAGGCTCTGATTCTGCAGATGGCAATGACTCCGTGATAACATTTGAAGTTTCTGCAATCTTTCTTTTTTTTGCCTCATTTTTTCCTGTGGTATTTTCCTCTAATGGAGCTGAATTTTCTTTGTTTCTCCTCCTTGACCAAAAAACCTGGGTAAGGCAGTTTGGTAATCAAATTCAGTTGTCCACAGAAAGGAATCATCTCTTCTCAGCTGCTTCCGGACTTCAAGGGCTTTGATAGCTTCTAGCATTTGTAGAAATTCTGCTGCTTTCCATACATCATTGGCTTTTTCTTCTCCTTGTATCATTAGTTCTGCTCTGTATGTGAACTCAATTAAATGATGAAAGGCCATTTTACTAACACCTCCTATCTCCACCAAAGGTTCCTGAGTAAACTCCTGAAAGAATTTGTAGAAGAACTTACTGCAAGCAGCCAAAACAGCCTTGTGGGCCTTAAAATGATGTCCATCGATTATTAGTGTGATATAGGTAAATCGATCCTGCTCTCTTTGTTCATTCAATCGGTCCAGAATTATTTTATGATGTCCAGGAAACTCCTGAAGGCATTCCATCCTCTCTTCAGCCTCTATGGCCTTCGGGTTGCCTCTACAAAAGAGGAGCATGATAACGTACACCCATGAGCTTGTGCTGGGAAACAAAACCCCTAAAGCACAAAACAAAGAAAAAACAAAACTCAGGAACATGAAAAGAAGGGGGGGAGGGTGAGGTAAGAGAGGAAGGTGAGGGAAGAAAGAAAGGCAAGCCGAGTAGCCGCCACGCATTGCGGGCCAGACCCGTGGCTACAGGACTCAGAGCCTGACCTAACTGGAGTCCGGAGACGGAGACGCGAGCTGGAGCGGGGAGGGCAGGGCGCGCAAATCTGGCAATGGAGGGAACCCGACAGCTTTGGTGGCGCTCCAACGGCCCACCAAGCCCTTCTGCCCCGCCCGAGCTCCCGCTGCCCACAGCAACTCCCTGGTCGCCTCTCCCTCCCCCGCCCTCCCTCTTCTTCCCACCCCGCACCCGGCCGGCGGCAAACTACCTCATCTTTG
>NW_026007348.1:92185-102513 GCF_001458135.2 Marmota marmota marmota
GGCAAACTACCTATCTTTAAATGTGGCTTCAATGTCACTCAATAAAACCAGCAGGGAAGGGACATTTGGAGCTTAATGATAAGAGCAGATTGCCCATCAGAAACAAAGACAGGAAGAAGAGAGGGCCTCAAATCTTTAAACTATGAAAGGAAAAAAATCTTTCAACCCAGAATTCTTTACCCAGTGAATATTAAGTAAATATTAAGGCAGAATTAAAATTTTACAAGACATTAAAATTTACCTGCACTCAAACAGTGGTGCATGTCTGTATTCCCAATGACTCAGGAGGCTGAGGCAGAAGGATTATAATTTTGAGGCCAGACTCAGAAACTTCCTGAGAGCCTCAACAACTTAGTGAAACCATGACTCAAAATAAAAAGTAAAAATGCTAGGGTTCTGGTTCTGTTGCAAAGCAACATCTGACCAATTTTTAATACAAAAAAAACCCCAGAACTCACCTGTAGACTCTCACTTCCAGCAAAAGTAAAAGACCCCTCATAGAAGGAAATGACATAATAGTAGAAAAGTTCATTCACAAACTATGTGGAAAACATCAGATATGGTGACAACATGGATAAGAAGAAATAATTCTGAATTTGGTCATCCTTTATAGAAGATCATTGACTATTTGAAGGAAAATATATTTTGGTTTAGATTGTATTACATGGAAATTACATAACATGTATCATAAAAGTTGAAAGGATGAAGAACATGTTATGAAGTTCATATTTATCAGTGAAGTATATAATATCAATTGTGTCCATTGTTCATACACACACACACACACACACACACACACAGTTAACCTTACAGTATGATGAAAATAAAACATCAAAGAAGAATAGATGATAAACTTTACTAGGATTCTCCAAGGAAATAGAATTAATAGGAGACAGAGTAGACATAGAATAAGATACATGGAGATATAGATAGATTGACAGATGTCAGAAAGCAGACATAAAATAAAATGGGTAGGTAGAGGTTACAGATACTAGAGACACAATTTTTTTTTCTGTCTAGTATTTCTTTGTTATTTCCAGGGATTGATAAAACAGAAATGAAATATTCACTTTTTTAGTACAGATGTAGTTTTTTACAAAACATTAACAATTGATGTTTTGTGAAATCTAAAGATGCAGAACATATAAATATTAAGGGTCAAGTGTGGGGATATAGGAGTGCATATATCCACTGAGAATGCCACCAATCTGAGAATTACAGGGCAGGTTGGTGTGGGTACAGTAGTCACAGGAGTGAGGCTGGACACAGGGTCTTTGGTGACAAAGGCTTTGAGCTCACAAGGAGTGAGAGGCTCTTGCTCTGGGTATACTCAACCAGCAGGGGCCAGCAGAGCAGTAACTATCTAGACAGCAAACAGGCTGCTGAACAGGCTTAGTCCAAGAGTGAAGCCAGCTCTGGGAGCCAAGGGGTATCCAATTTCATTCTCAAGTTTAGACATCAGAAGAGTCCAAACTATGCCCTGGCCTTCAGTGAGCACATTCTTAGGATCAGGCTAAAACAGGATCACCACAGGACATTGTCAAGAGCCTAGGCACAAAGAGTACCTCAGCTGGGAAATGGCCTGTAGGAGCCTGGTCATATCTGTCAGCATGGGCAGCCTTTGCTGGGTAAAACTCACTGGAGGGACAAAGCTGAGGTCCAGGTGCTGCAGCATGGAGCACAGCATGAGAAGATGAATTTACCAGGGTCTGTGTCATTTTTTCAGCATGAATGCATGGGCCTCCTCCTAATCTCAGGGCACCGTTTATCACTGTCCAGAAGTCATCCCAGGGATGACTGCTCCATCTTAGACACTTTGAAAGATTTCTATACACTCCCCACTGGCCTTTTCTCCCACCTCCAGGCATATCTTGCCACAGGCTGGGTCTCCTATGCTCAGGTGCAGTCTTGGATGAGGGAAGAAGGCATTTGGTCCATTGTGCCTGGATGGAGTATGCACAGGCTCCTTGAGGAGACTCTCAGAATAACACTGCCCACCATCTGACTCATATCACATTCCTGAACCTTGAATTAACCTCGGTTCAGTGACAGGATCCTGTTGCTTGAGAGATCCTTGACAACCCACCCTACAGAGCTCAGCCATGTTCAAAACTGTGACACCAATGAACTTCACAGAGAATATGGGACCTAAACCTGTTTTCTCCATCAAGTTTGAATTCTGACACTTTTAAACATATTACACAAAAGATGGATGATTAAAAAAAATAGCATACTCTTGACTATTGCTTGTATATTGTGGAATGAGGGATGTTAAACAGTGTTTTTGAGGCCAGAAAATGTAGGAAACACATAAAAGAATATGGTTACTTAAGTGAACAAGGTATAATGTGTGACATATTTAAAAGCATCCCAACAACCAGAAAAACATTAAACAAAATACCAAAGATGAAAACAAGGTACATCTGGGAAACAATGTGAGGAAGATGAGGATCCATTGTCCACTACACCGGGCCCAGCTCAGCCCATGACCAGGCTCCTGAAATATTCACAGTTCTGCTGAAATAGAGCCAGAGAAGAAACAGATCAGAAAAACTGGAACAGTGGTCAAGGGGTCAATTCCTGGAATATGACATTAATCAGAGGTCATAGAAATCAAGGCAGATTTTTTGCCCAAAGCATCTTGGAGAAAGGTGAATGCTTAACCTCCAACTTCACAGTCTCTTCTTCTGTACCCACAGCTGATTTCAGTGACTTCCCATAATTGGTGATTACAGAGGATGGATAATTTGCATAATCATCAGACATGCATTTACCCAAACATCTTGAAAGAAATAAGAGAGGTCCTAGAGAACCCAGCTGTGCTGTGCATATCAGCACAAAGAGTTTTGGCTTTCCACCATGAACTGCACTCCTCTACTCTTCCCACTCCTCTTGCTC
The DNA here is from genome assembly GCF_001458135.2 of Marmota marmota marmota. Taxonomy (NCBI): domain Eukaryota; kingdom Metazoa; phylum Chordata; class Mammalia; order Rodentia; family Sciuridae; genus Marmota; species Marmota marmota. The sequence continues at coordinate 95,084 of NW_026007348.1, forward strand.
TACACAGGTGATCTTTTCTCCCCTGTCCCAGACTCTACCTGTGGGGTTACCACAGGATCATGAGCTGGAGCTTCCCCCCAAATCTAAGCTCATTTGGACATAGATTTATTGGGTACCCTGGGTAGGGGTCCTTCATCTCTCCCTTCTCTTGCAGGTTCTGTGGCCTCCTATAGCTGACTCAGCCAGTCTCAGTCTCAGTAACCCCAGGACAGACAGCCACAATCACCTGCTCTGGAGATGAATTGTCAAAATATTATGCAGACTGATTCCAGCAGCAGCACCCAGGAAAGAGCCCTGTGATGGTAATATATGATGATAATAAGCGACCCTCAGGGATCCCGGAGAGATTTTCTGGGTCCAGCTCAGGGACAACAGCCACTCTGACCATCAGCAGAACTCAGACTGAAGATGAGGCTGTCTATTACTGTTCTTCATCATATGGTGAAGGTGATAATGAAGTTCTCACAGTGACACAGGCAGTTAGGGAAGTGAGACACAAACCTCTACCCTCTAAGTGTCACTCTTCTCTCCAAATTCAGTAGGACTGAAAACAGAGCCTTGAGCAGAACTGGTTCAGCTCATCCAGAGATGAGGCCCCTATACTGCTTCTTCCCATCTCTACAGCAAGGCTCAAGAAAGGAAAGGTCAGGGATGATTTTATGGTCTCAAGACAGATTGTCATGGTGTTTTCTGAACCAGGCAGTGAGAAATAAAAAAAAAAAATGAATGGAAACATAGATAGGAAGAGCCATCCCTCCATGCCATGGTTTCTGGATTTGTTCCAGATTTCTAGCCCTTGAGTTGCTCAGCACTTCTCAGACCCTGTAAACCCAGGTTCCCATGGCAACCTTCATGCTGAACCAGAAAACCAGTATAATGTACAGAGAGGGATTGAGCTTGATTTCCTCTTCAGAGCTCACCCAACCACACATAGAACCTCACCCATCTCACAGCTCACAGAGATGCCCTCACTGCAAAGGGATGTTGGTTATAAAAAACTGCTTCCCCAGGTTCACATCTTTCTCTGACAGGTTCAGTTTAATGGCTGGTTGAGGCCATGACCTCAGAGTCTTGCCCCATTTTAGGGTGTCCTGCAGGTCATCCATTTCCAAAACAATCTGTTGGAATGCTGAGTGGTCTTAAGGGGTTACTGTCTCTTTCAGCACTGTCTGATTTCAAGACAGCCTGAGCATCATTCTCCCCCTCAGAGTCTGCACCAGGAGATCTGATCAATGAAGTTCAGGTATTCCCAATGCCGACATCCAGGGACTATAATGGTTGGATATGTGGTCTCCCCAAAAAGTGCATGTGTAGAAAAATGCAATAATGTTCAGAAATAAAATGATTAGGTTACAAGGTGTAAACTAATCAATGGCTTAATACACTGATATGGGTGGTAACGGTAGGCAGGTAGGTTGTGACTGGATGAGTTCATCACTGGGGGCATGTCTTTGTGTTTAATATTTTGTTCCTTGCTCTTTCTGCTTCCTGATTGCCATGACTTGAGATGCTCTCCTCCTCTATGTCTTTCCTCCATGATATTCTGCCTCCCCTTGGGCCCAGATCAATGGAGCTGGCTATCTACACACTGTGACCTCTAAAAGCATGCATCAAAAAATAACCTCCTCTAAATAGTTCTTACTGGGTCTTTTGGTCACAGCAACATAATAGCTAGTCAGACTATAAAAGGGAACATGAAAGCCATTTTTTATTCAAAAAGCTGCTGTCTCCTTCTAAATTTCCACTGTAAAGAGCTCTAATGCCCTAAAATTACCAATTTTTCCTTGCATTTTTGTAAAATGACATCTTAAGTATTCTGGTTTATGAACGATTTGAAGCATCAGACCCATACTGGAGGTGAATCCAGGGAGACATGGATGACCAGCGCCCTCATGTCTACATAGTGACCCAACAGATACCCAGATACAGGTGTGAGTTACAGAATCAAAGTCCTTCATTTCTAACCTGCATACCTTGTACCACAAAAATTATTCTTGCTACTATCCCAACCAGAAATATACATTTGAGTAATTGTGAGAAATATATGTAAGCCTATCAAAGATGGAACGAATAAAACTACCACATCCTACCTATGTGAACCAGAAACTCATTCCAATTTCTATGATCTCACTGTCTCAAAATAAGGACAATTATGATAACCATGATATCCTTAATATGGCAAAGTACCCAACAAGAAGCCAAAACAGAAAATACCAATCTTTTTCCTCCATGAATATACAACATACTTTTCATTGTCAAATATGTTAATTTTTTCTTAATATTTGGTAATGTCTCATAAATACTGGGATATAAAGTGAATGATATTTAACATATCTTACATTGGATGTCACTTGGATCAGACAGGTAAGGAAAAAATATTCAAATACAATCACAGTAAAATACAAAAAAAAATGTTTTTTCATATAATTCTAATTCCTGTGGGCATCATTGCTACATTCTTCACTATACACTTCATATCCCCTTTAGCACCAAAAAAAGAAAAGCCTTAGCTAGTGTTTTTTAATAGTCTTGCCAAGTGTGTTGGTGTAAATCTTCATTCCAGACACTATTGGTCCATCAAAAGTCCTTCTGAATTGGGTTGTGCTGGTTTTCTGACTTTAATTACAGAGTAAGGAAGTTATCATCTGCATACCATGCAGGTGCCTTCTTACTTCAAGTCTGCAGTGTCAACCTAGTTCCCTGATTATCAGGACCAATAGTGACCCAATAGTCCCAACTTGGTCTAATGATTTCTTTTTAAGAGTAGTCCAAGGGGCTTTAGACCCAGGTTAATTAAGTCATTCTTGTGTCTCCTGAGGAAGCAGTCTCCTTTTGTAAATAAAACCTCTGCACTAGACCAGCATAATGTGAATTCTCCAATATGGGAGGCAAACATTGTGCTAGTTGGTGACTAAGGATAGGGAGTGGTGTAACTCCCAATTCCATGCCCTGACTCCTGTTCCAGAAACCTGGCTACACAAAAAATAGCACTTTTTATTGGACTTGTACATAATCACTCAACTGGCTTTATCACTAGTTCCCATATCATTCAACCTTTTTATCAAGCTTGGTATTTGAGGATGTAGGGAACAATCATAAGAGTAATAATGGCAGGAACATGTCCCCATTATTGTCCTTTATTGGTTGTGACATAAATGTTGTACTCAGAAGCCCATGTTTAATACCATGATAGTGGTTTTCATGTTCCCTAAGTTCATGGATAATAGTTTAGCAGAAGCATTGCAGCAAAGGAAAACAAGCTCTCTCATAAGTAAATGCCTGTTTCAGTAAGAACTAAGGTTAATATGCTATGATGAAAGGTCTAATCTGCCCTCAGGTACCTCAAGGTGTTTCCCAGAGGGAATAACCTCATATTAGAAACTCAGGGTTGGTTTTAATGTTTTGAAATGGAACAGAGACTATATAGCCTGGTCACCTTCATGACTGGAAATCCATTTTAATGATCCCATGAATAATATCTATCTATGCTATCATGGACATATTGAATATGAATATTTTAGGCAAAACACATGTGTGTCTAGAGAAGGAAGCTAACTGACAGCCACAGAATGAGGCAAGACTCATCTGATCACTAGGATTATTTCCTTTACAGGTCACTCACTTTTTGGCTATCATGACATCACATAGTACCAAAATAGTTTAATGATGTTGCAAATGCACACTGAGTTTGATAAGAAGTGTTTTTACAGTAAAAAACTGATGATAAATACAGTCACCTAAAAATCAATATTGCGTTTTTTTTAAACATAGATGTGGATAATAGCAGGAGTTTATAACTTTTTCATCCAAAACATTGATTTGATTCATACACCCCCAAAATCACATTATTCAGCTTTATAAATATTGTGATAGTACATTATTTCTATTATGGAATTTTATAAGACACTTGGTGAAACAGTGTACATTTTAAACTAACATTTCTGTTCCTTTTTATTAGTTGTTCAAAACATTACAAAGCTCTTGACATATCATATTTCATAAATTTGATTCAAGTGGGTTATGAACTCCCATTTTTACCCCATATACACATTGCAGAATCACATTGGTTACACATCCACGTTTTTACATACTGTCATACTAGTGTCTGTTGTATTCTGCTGTCCTTCTTATCCTCTACTATCCCCCTCCCCTCCCCTCCCCTCCCATCTTCTCTCTCTACCCCATCTACTGTGATTCATTTCTCTCTCTTGTTTTTTCCCTTTCCCCTCACTTCCTCTTATATGTAATTTTGTATAACAATGAGGGTCTCCTTCCATTTCCATGCAATTTCCCTTCTCTCTCCCTTTCCCTCCCACCTCTCATCCCTGTTTAATGGTAATCTTCTTCTCATGCTCTTCCTCCCCGCTCTGTTATTAGTTGCCATCCTTATATCAAAGAAGACATTTGGCATTTGTTTTTTGGGGATTGGCTAGCTTCACTTAGCATAATCTGCTCTAATGCCATCCATTTCCCTGCAAATGCCATGATTTTTTCATTTTTTAGTGCTGAGTAATACTCCATTGTGTATAAATGCCACATTTTTTTTATCCATTCATCTATTGAAGGGAATCTAGGTTGGTTTCACAGTCTAGATATTGTGAATTGTGCTGCTATGAACATCGATGTAGCTGTATCCCTATAGTAAGTACGTTCTTTTAAGGTCTTTGGGGAATAGCATTTCTGTTCTTCAAAGTCAAAATAATTCTAGGAAACATGGACCAGGTTAACATATGTGGCTGCAAATACCAAAAGAAAAATATTATTTATGTAATAATTCAGTGGTTATAATATTATCAAGCATGCTTCATTCAAGTTCGTTATTTAAACCTATCTTAACAACTGTAAATGATAAAATGGAAAAAGATCAAATATTTCTGAGAAAACATTTGTGTCCAAATTGACATATGATGTAAATATATTATACATATTATATTTTAAAGAAATAACATGAGAAAAAGAATGTAAAATACAACATAAATAACTTTTATCAGTTTCTTGTGAAATTGGTACTAATTTTATGTAGTTTGTGATATTTACTATTAAAATAATTATGCATCCCTTTTTAATTTTAATGGGATTAGTAGATTTGAATGAATAAGGAACCCTCATTAATGAACGTATTATTATTAGAGTTTGCTGGACTGGATATCTCAGGTGTCAGGCTCCTTAAAATCACCTGGGACCTGAAGCCACTTCTCCACCCAAAGTATATAAGTGTGAATCCAGGGGGAGTTTCTTGTACTGGAAAGTCAGAGATATGAGGCATCAACAAACTGCCCATGAGACTAAGTTTAGCTAATTCTCTATCTTAGATGAAAATATCTACCAAGAAATTGTTACTGCTTGGCTTGCCTGACCTCATGACTGGTGGAGCTCACAGTTCTGGCCTCAAGTTCAAGTGATTTCTATGTTGTCTGTGCCTATCAAGTCCTAGGTTTGTATCATGAGCTGTTTCAAAATGGAATCTAATTCTCTACAGCAGGTGATAAAGACTGTTGCTCAAACCTCATGGTCTACAACTGGGATTCTCCTAAGGCTCTTGATCTAAACACCAGCTTTTTTCCCTATTACCAATTTCTTATTGTTACAGATCTAGGGGATAAAATTGTTCATACAGCTGGGACATTGGCACCACTGTTTGTCCCAGTACATCTTCACATTGGAATACTTTAATCCATTTGGAATTTTCAGTCTTTCTCTTATGTAAATTGGAGTTAAATCCCCAAATTTGATGTATCCTACTTTGTGCCTCTTATCTTCTTCTTTCATACTTGGTAGTATGAGATGAAACAATTATTCATTATTTTGTGGGAAACAGCTCAAAAAGCTTCAAACAACTAAACCCTAAATATTTTGAAAATAGTGTGAAAAAAAACTTCTTAAGATTGCACGCAAAGTAATTATGCAAAAGAAAGAAATTAAAGGGATACAAATAGGAAAAGAGGACCTCAAACTACCCCTATTAGCTGATGACATGATCCTATATTTAGAAGTCCCATAAAACTCCACCAGAAAACTTATAGAATTCATAAATGAATTCAGCAAAGTAGCAGGATATAAAAATAACACCCATAAGTCAATTTCATTCCCCTATACCAATGATGAATCAGTTCGAAGAGAATTTAGGAAAACTATCCCATTCTCCATAGCCTCAAAAAACTTCTGGGGAATTAGTTGCATTTTAAATCTGAATCACTGTCATTTTATTTCAGGCCCTGCATAGACCTATTTGCAAGTTCCAGAGATTGTAAACAGAGACTGGTCCATATATGAAACATTGACAATCTCTTTTCTCCATTTAGTAAAGTGTGATAGAAGAAGCCATACTCAGATATTCTGTCCTGGGAGATTTCACTGTAGATAGCACAAATTATTGTGACCACAGTGAGATGGTGTATGTAGAAAGAGATATGTTGACCTGCACAGACCAGCTGTGGGTCTCAAAGACAAGATGGTTCCACTGCAGGTGATTGGGAAAAGCACACATGGCTCTGTTAAAATGTATCATTTATCTGGATGCCATGGTGAATGCTTGTAATCTCAGTGACTTGGGAGGCTGAGGCAGGAGGCCACATCATAATGACATATTATTAGTATTATTTATCATCATGGATGGGGTGGCAGTGGGGAAACACTTTATTTTGTACACTGACAACCATGTAGTAAATGTTTTTGAGTTTGCAAGCTATATATTGTCAGTTACAACACCTAATTTCTACAGGTGAGACATGAAAGCAGTCACTGACAAATCTTAAATGAATGGACATGGATGTATTTTAATAAAAATAAAAATTTTTACTGGCTCTTTTTAGTTATACATCAGAGTTGAATTCATTTTGACATAACTATAAAGGCATGCAAATAAAATTTGTTTTTTATTATTTCCTCCATTATTTCCTCATTATTTCCTCCATTATTTCCCCTCTCCCTTGCATCCTCCTAAGCCCTGTTCCCTTCTCTGTTCTCTACTAATATTTCTGCTATTGGATTATACTTTTTCTAAAAAACATTAGTGTTGTGAATGCATAAGATGGTGAGATTAGCTGTGCTGAATCCATGCCAGATTTTTATATATTTCTTCATGTATTTATTGAACATCTTTCATATATTTATTGGTCATTTGTATTCATTTTTTAGAAACATTCTTTTGCCAATTTATTGATTGCATTATTTGTTTTTTCATGTTGAGAATTTGGAGGTTTTTTTATTTACTGGAAATTAATTTCCTATCTGAGGAGCAGGTGGCAAAGATTTTTACCCATTCTGTAGGCTCCCTCTTAATGCTCTTGATTTTTCCTTTATTTTGAAGAATTTTTTTTATAAATTCATGCCATCTCATTTATTGATCTTTGCTTTAACTTCCTGTCCTTCAGAAATCTTATTAAGATAGTCAGTTCCTGAGCCAACATATTGGAGTGTTCATCTCACAT
>NW_026007349.1:0-4189 GCF_001458135.2 Marmota marmota marmota
TTTAGTTCGTGTAATAGCTACCCTGAATTTTTGGCTGAGTTATACATTATATCCCCTGTTTGAGATCCTAGTAATCTTGACAGAAAAAAAAAAACAACTTTCAAACATAACTTTAAATGAAATAAAATCTGGCCTACTGTTTTTGTAGTCATTCTCACATGTAGTAAGATGGGACACAGAGTCTTATCTCAGGTAAGGCAGGGCTCTTTATAAATCTTAAGTGTTCTAGTTCTAAAGCTGATTTTTGTTTTTTAAATATCATTTTACAAAGTTTACATAAATTGTTTGAGGTCACATGAACATTAGCTAACACCATATGATATCACATTTAAAACATGAATTAAAGAAAGGCTGAAAGTTTTTAATCTTTACATAGATTAGGCTCTCATTAACTTAAAAATACATTGAAAATGTTCCCCAATGTAAAAAGTAACAAAAAACTTTACATATCTTATTGATAACAGGTAAATAAATCCCCAATATATTTTTTTACCATACAACTTCAGAACACCAGCTTGATATAATGCTCTTTTAAAGTTTCTACCTTACAGACTTGTATACCTGGAAGATATGAGCACATTAATAGCATCACAATTACATTGATGTTTTTATATTAACCAAGTTTAGCTTTTAAAAAATGACAGTACATTGCTCTAAAATAACAGTTCTTATTTAACCAGTTGTTTAATTTTTATGGTTAATTGCTCTAGAAAAAATAAAACTTAATAAACACAATGTTATGGGTAAATTTATGTTTTAAGAAATTTTTGTCTCTTTAACACATGACTGATTGTAAAAAAAAAAAACTTATACAGACCTTAGTAAATCAATCAAATATCTAACAAAAGTACTCATGAATGAGTAATCCCATATCAAATTTACTTCACTTATTTTATCAAAATATTAGACAAGTGTATTGAACAGTGATAGCCATTTTTTTGTTGTTGTTGTTGAAGGAAAAGTCCTAGAACCAAGGCATATTAGACATTGTATAGACATTAATATTTTATGAGTTTTTTTGAACACCTAGGAAAACTTGTAAGCTTAAATTTAAAGACATTTAGTTTTATCTGTTTATCCAATTTAAATTGAACCATTTAAATCACATGAATTAAAGATCTTTGGATCCATTTTTTAAATTTGTTTTTATGAGTGTTCCTTATATATGTTAATTTGTATATCATATTTATGATATACGGACATATGTATATATAGACATACACACATAACACAAGAATGCACACATAACAATAGTAAAGGCCTTGTAGCTTTTCGCAGGTGAAATCTCCATTGCAACGTTTCAAAAACTCCACAGTTGGTCAAAGATAGAACTGATCAGAAAAACATTAACCTAGGTCTGTAGGATCAAAATCATGAGCTCAGAAAAATACAGAATCTAAGAAAAAAACAAGAGTCCTAGAAAAAATGACTGACCAGTAATTAGTAAATACCATACAATTTACCTTTTTTTTTTCCTTATGCCTCAGATCAGTCTCCTACTGAGCTTGCAGGCTTCTTTCATTTGCATTTCAACATAAGTCCTGGCTAAGGTCTGGAAGGAGCAGGGGAAAACTGCTATTCTGAGCAGACACCTCAGGCCTAAGGCATTTTAACCATAAGTCATAATTTTCAGGTCCGGATGTTGAAAATTATGATACAAGTTTAAGATACAATTCCAAATTTTATATCTTTACCTCTTGTTTTGTCAACAGATACCATACTATGATTTACTATCCTTGTCCAAATTAATGCACTGGTACACACAGTGACATTTTCCCAGGCTACTCAATTTAAAATTGGTGAAAAAAAACTAAATGATTGGGAAGTTAGTTGCCAACTTGGAAGTAGAGTTCTTTAGTTTTCCATCCTAAGTATTTAAGTTCTCTGGCATGAATTATCTGAAATCATAAACTAAACAATTACCTAAACCCAACTTTTAACTGCAAGATTGTGCAATGCCAAAAACCCATTCAGATACCAGATTGTTACAATAAAACATCATCTTTTAGACACACATTCAGCCAAGATCATTCCCAAGAAACAATTTATAATATCAACACACTATTGCACATGTCTTAAAGGGCCAAAAACAAAGATATAGGACAGACAGAAAGGAGCTCCAGACTATGGCTGACAGACAGAAACCTTTACAACAGAGCAGATACGAGAAAAATCTCCTACACCAGTGGCACCATAGATGTCCCCACAAGGGGACCAGATGTTTTCACAGAAAGGCAACCTGAAATGTAAAATCAAGGGTCTTCATGGCAACTTTACTGCATTAAGTGTCCCTTTTTTCTTTTTCTCTTTTTTTTTAAGAAGACAGAGGTGGCAAAATCCTTACAATGCAAGGAAGGAAGGCAGGAATTCCCCGAAGCAACAGGGCTTTGGCATCTGCTGGGAGTCCCTCAGTCCCTCCTTTTACTTACAGGATAAGCTCCTCTGGTTGGGTTCCACCCCAGGTGCACTCCATCTCCTAACATTTCAGTGGTCAGCTCTCAAAAATTTCTGGGGGGGGGGGGTGGTATCAAAATTTGTAACTGAAAGCTCGGTTCCTGACCTTGAAGCCAATTAATGCCAATTTAATAATGAGGACAGGGTTTTGAGAAAAAGAAAAAGGGAGGTTTATTGCTTTGCTAACAAAGGAGAAACACAGGGGACTCTGCCCCAAATATTGTGACTCTCTTGATCTGAAGGGACAAGGGGTTTTAAAGGAGTCTCACTTGTTAACCTGGGAGATACTCAGTTCTTAGATCCTCAGCAGGCATTGCCCTCTGCAGTGGGTGTGCTCCAGCATCCAGCTAGGGGCTTCTCTCATCCTGCTTAACAAAGGGGGGTAAAGTTCTTTGCAATTCCTTAAAACACAGTCCAAAGGGGTGTCAGGTTTGCTTGCTTTATTACCCATTTTCACGTCCAATATCCTTAAGTTTTTACCACAGAAATCACACAACAAAAAAGCATAAAAACAAACAAACAAAAAACATAGAACACAGAACAAAACACAAGAAAACAGAAACACAGCACTGAAACAAAAAAACAGAGGTTCAATGCAACATCTTGCTAAAGCTCCGGGGTAGGAGCGCGTGCGTGCCCGTCGGCACCTCTCTACCCTTCCAGAGGAATTCCCTACAGAACAGAACAGAGGACAGAATGATTTCTTGTTACTGTCTGGACAGGAGTATATGGGAGCCTCGCCAGGCCACCTCTCTGTCATCAGAAGAGATCTCCCTTAACTGGATACCAGATGTTATAAAGGCGCCACTCACCTATGGAGGCCTCCTCCACGAGGTGCTTGCTAATAGTTTTAGTGCGGCAGTTCACTGCAGTGCTCCGGGAACCGAAGGCTCACTCCGAGACCTTGGAACATCTCAAGGTGCACACCCCCTAGAGTGGCTCTCCAGCCCGGAGCCCTGGAGCGAAGGCCGGCTTCAGAATTTCCAGCAGTCTGGTCTTGTGATCTGGTCTGGCAGGGTCATCTCGCTGGGACCTCCAAAATGTTAGACCAGGACGAAAGAAAAGATTACTGACTCCAATTAAAATCAAATTAAAGCAAGCTTATTATTTCGACTGGCTAGGCTGCCTCTCCCTCCCAAAACAGCAGGAACAAGACAGCAACCCCAGCTTTCCTGCAGCCCCGCTTTATAGCCCAGAAAGTTACACAAAGGGGGGTTACAGATAACAAAATTCTGACAAGCATCACACTAATGGTAGTTTACATTTTTTGTTGGCCCCAACATCAGAATTTATGAGGACCATTAGAGCCTCAGAGAGGGTCAATTTATTTATGAGGTGTCACTAAAGTTTCAGAGAGGGCTGCTCTCTGGTCAGAGAGCCAGGCATGGGTGAGTTCAAGGCACGGCAGGCATTCCAAGCAGGTTCAGAATTTGCAGTAATTTATAGTAAAGCCGAAATTATCTTTTCATGGCTTTGTGGCGAGGTGCCCAATTTTAAGAAAAGATCAGCATGGAAATAGAAGGAGACCCTCATGGTTATACAAAATTACATACAAGAGGAAGTGAGGGGAAAGGGGGGGGAAAAACAAGGGGGAGAAATGAATTACAGTAGATGGGATAGAGAGAGAAGATGGGAGGGGAGGGGATGGGGGATAGTAGAGGATAGGAAAGGCAGCAGAATACAACAGACACTAGTATAGCAATATGTAAAACAGTGGATGTGTAACCGATGTGAT
>NW_026007350.1:0-4189 GCF_001458135.2 Marmota marmota marmota
TTTTTTTTTTTTTTTTTTTGGCAGTAGGGATTGAACCCAGGGCCACTTGACCACTGAGAGACATTCCAAAGCCCTTTTTATTTTGAGATAGGGTCTCCCTAAATTGTGGAGGCCAGTCTCAAACTTGTAACCTATCTGCCACAGCCTCCCAAGTTGTTAGGATAACAGGCTTGTACAACCTTGCCCAGCTGCTGTGATCCTGAGGTCTGCTTCAGTAACCACACCTACTGTGCCTTTGGCAATTCAGTATCACTGGCCCCTGCCACCTTGGGCTCCAATTGCCCCCACTGTGTTTAGGTGTCCCAATCAGTGGCAGCAGTTTCTACTGTAATTTCCGACTGAACAGAGAGCTCTTCAAGGATGATGGATGGCACTCCCCTCACTAATTCACTTCCCAGGTAGAGGAAATTTCCCTAAGAGAACAGAAACAGGGAATGCCAGATAGGTGATCCCAGAAGCCAGGGCAAGGCCTTGCTTTTCCTGACCTGTAGGATTTGATAACTGCTATTTTTTCCATTTTTCCCTTTTTTTTTTGGGGGGGGGGAACTTTTATTACAGTTATGCTATCTTTTTTCTTCCTATGTAATAATGGAGGAAGGGGCAGCTAGTGGGATAACAGATCACCAGAAGCCACACCTAGGCCTAACACAGGACTATCCATCACCAAGAAATTGAGGACTTTTTAAAAGACTGGACACAGGGGATGGGGCTGTAGCTCAGTGGTAGAACGCCTGCCTCACACGTGTGAGGCACGGGGTTAGATCCTCAGCACCACATAAAACCACTTACAACTAAAAAAATATTTAAAAAGACTGGACACAATAGCTGCATAAGTCTTTGGAGATGTTTCCATTATATGGGAAGCTGACTAAATACAGCACCAGACAGATAAAAGGGTGTATGGTAGCAAAGATTAACTGTTCACCCAATATTCATTCTCCCTTTCTTTCTTGCTAATAGAAGCCCAATGCTGTTGGGCTCTAATATGCTCAAGTAAAAATACATCCCCCCACCCCCAATACATTTCCCAGCTTTGTAGTAGATAAGTTAGTCCTCACATGGTATAGTATGGCGAATAAGATAAAGGCAGACTTCATAGGATATAGTTTATAGGAAATCATTTTAAAGGATTCTTACCCACCTGGCAGGTACAATTTTGTTCCTCAATGTTTTCCAAAATGTCTGGAACACAAATGGGGATGACCAGAGCCTTGGAGCTATTTTGCAACCATGAGCACAGGATAAGGACAGCTGGGAAGGCTCAAAGGTGCCCAGGTCTCTAATGATATCTTGGAGGTAACCTACCAGCTTAAATTTAGAATTCTCATTTTGTGAGAAAAATTAACTCAGGTTTATTTAGGCTGCTATTATTTGGGTTTTCTGTTTCATGTAGCAAAATTCAATCCTTAACTGATACATATAGAATCCTGTAACTCAGTGAGTCCAATTTATTTCAAATATGCCTTAGACAAAATAAAATCTCTAAAAAGCTCTACCAGGTTTACTTAGTCAGACTGCCACATGTTTGGTTTTTTATAGGTTGCCCCACATCATTTTCAGGCATGGTTAATTGATCAGGGAATATGTCCCCCCAAAATTCTCAACTCCACCTGTCAATGGCTACAATTGATAGTGACCTGACATCCAACATAGAACTCATTTTCCATTTGTATCAACTTCAATTTCTCTAGAACTCTAGAATTCTAAGACAAACATGGAGAAAATGTGTCAAATAAAACTTTCTAAACATATTAAGTAAGTAGCTCAGATCTAATTAGATAATCTAATTCTACAACTTTGGACCAGTTGCATTTTCTCAAAAAACCTGTTTCTTCACCTATGAGATGGAAAAAAAAAATAAGAAAACTGACTTATTTTCTAAATTGATGTGAAGATCATATACAAAATGAGTGTAAAAAACTTTGAACCTTAAATTACTATGAACACATAAATTATTAATAAATTTACCATGCATAATTTATTCTTCACAACTAGCATAATTTGCTACCCTTTAGGAATGCTCAACATCTTTTTAGGTCTTAAATTCATTTCAAGAAAATGGCTATGTTATCCTATATAATGGTGTAGAGTATTCTATTAAGAGTTCTTTATTTTGATTTTATAACAAAGAAATAGTGGACTGGGTTGAAGGGAGCACAAAAAGATCAAGAGTATATTCCAATGGTCTTCACTGCTTTAGTTTCATTGAGCAGAAATAACACTAGCAAATATTTGACTGCCTACCAAAAACAGCAATCTGACACTATTATAATAGAGAACCACATAAGAATTCCCAACCTCAAGGAAAGTAGTGAAACAATCCATGATAAAAATACAATTGAAGTTTCAGTGCTTAGAGAAGTTTTATAATATTAAAAATGCACTCAACATCTCATTATCAGTGTGCTTCAAAACAGATGCTAGTACACATATTTCCAGCTGAAGTTCATTAGCATTTTTTCTTCTCTTTTTTATTTATGTTTTGGTTATGGGGAGGGAACCCAGATCATCATGCATGCAAGGCAAGCACTCTATCACTGAGCTACACCCTCAGCCCCCAGTAACATGTGCCAAAGGTTACTTCGATTTCCTTTTTAACACTTTGGAACCACTTGGAAAGTCCAGAAATGTAACCTAAGAAGGAAACAGCACCAATGTAGAACAAGTTACAAAGACATTTTTAAGGTTAAGCTTGCTTAGATCACTTCTGGAATACCTTTCACACGTTATACATAATAAATATAACACAGATCCCAACTACAGAAAATAAAAGACATATGCGCAGACAGTACATCTGATTGCTCTACACGGGCTAGTATGTGTGTAAATGCTAAAGGACCTTAGTTTAAAAGTGAACAAATAAGGACATGCAGGCAACGTTAGGAAATTACAAGTGAAAATCTGACGAAATGAGAAAATCAAAGCTTCTTTTAAACACTTAACTACCTGCCAGAGATAAAAGCACTAGACAGATCTTGTCTAATCCATTCTCTTAGCTGATGTGAATGGAAAAGCTTTCGTAACTTTCTAAAAGCCACTCTACATGACAGATATGCTGTAGCACATCTTTGACACTGGGCTTATACACTCACAATCAAGGGGCTATGATATTAATAGTTTTCTTCCCTGCTATTACTAATTACAATAGCCACCATCTGAGGTGATTTAGAGTCATATAAACAAAACCAGAAAGTTTAAATATATTTTATATTCCCCTGTACTAATTTATGTGTACATGACTACCTAATAAACAGTGTTAGATTTTGCCAAACTGAAAGTCAGAACCTGGGAGGAAAATGTTCAATTAAAAATTGTATCAAAATGTAAAAATGAAATACTCATGATCTTCAAGATCAGCCATATGGAACAGAAATCAGGGAAAATTTTTCATCATAGGTATACCCCTAAGTTCTCATAGGTTTCCAGCCTGGCTTCTTACTAGGAGTCATTTTTCTTTCTTCTAGGCTAGCTGGGTGCCCCTCCCCCACTACACACGAACACACATTTGTACAAATGTCAAATTCCTAACCACTCATATATTTAATACTTCTAAAGTCTTTATTGGACACCTAAACAAATAAAATGGGGTATTATTATATCTTTACATTTCCAAGATAAATGCACTTAAATATTCTGGACATGTCTTAGAAAAGCATAGAAATGTTAAAACTTAACATATCAAGTTGAGGAATCACCTTAGATTCAAAAGGGACAGTAGGCAAAACAGTGTGTGTGGGTAGAGGGGAGCAATTGAAATCAGGGCTATTTTACTCTTTTCAGTAAATTATAAGACTTTACCTTTATTTTATTTGATTATTTTTATGTGGTGCCAGGGATCCAACTCAGTGCCTCACACATGCTAGGCAAGTGCTTTACCACTGAGCCACAACTCTGGCCCCAGTAAATGATAAATCTTTTTTTTAATTGGTTGTTCAAAACATTACAAAGCTCTTGACAGATCATATTTCATACATTAGATTCAAGTGGGTTATGAACTCCCATTTTTACCCCAAATACAGATTGCAGAATCACATCGGTTACACATCCACATTTTTACATAATGCCATATTAGTAACTGTTGTATTCTGCTACCTTTCCTATCCTCTACTATCCCCCTCCCCTCCCCTTCCATCTTCTCTCTCTACCCCATCTACTGTAATTCATTTCTCTCCTTGTTTATTTTCCCATT
>NW_026007351.1:0-4188 GCF_001458135.2 Marmota marmota marmota
GTAACACTACAGAAACTCCCTTTAAAATTAACCCAATGAGGGGCTGGGGATGTGGCTCAAGCAGTAGCGCGCTCACCTGGCATGAATGCCGCCGGGGTTCGATCCTCAGCACCACATACAAAGAAAGATGTTGTGTCCACCAAAAACAAAAAAATAAATAAATAATAAAAAATTCTCTCTCTCTCTCAAAAAAAAAAAATAACCAATGATAGTTAATACACACAGGCAAAATTAAAAAAAAAAAAAAAAGAAATAGTCGTTTAGAAAAAAAAATTCCCGACGACTAGAGTTGTGGCTCAGGGTAGTGTGCCTGCCTAGCACATGCAAAGTGCTGGGTTCAATCCTCAGCACAACATAATAAAGGTATTATGTCCAACTACAACTAACTAACTAACTAAATAAATAAATAAGTAAAATCCTGAACATATAATTCTCAAGAAACTGATAACAATATCCTGTTGAAGGTATAAAAATTAACAAAATATTGTATTACATACTGAATTATGTCTCTCACCCCTAAAACCAATTCATATATTAAAGCTCCAACCCCTAATATAATTGTGGTTAGACAAAGGGCCTTTATTAAGCCTAAAATGGTCAAAGCCAATAGGATTGGTGCCCTTATAAGAAGAAGAAGAGATAACAGAGTTTACTCTCTGCACTTTCTCAGAGGAAGGGCCATGTGAGGCCAAAATATTCATATGCAAGTGAGGAGAAGATTCCTTGCCAGGAACCAAACCCTGCCAGAGCCTTGATTTTAGGCTTCTCCCACTCTTTGAAATGGCAAAAATAAACAATTGCTATTTAGGCCACACAGCCTACAGTATCTTGTCATAGCAATGTCTACTGTTTAAGCCACATAGTCTCTGGTATTTTGTCATAGAAGTTACAAGAAGGAAAAAAAAAACTACTGGAATTCACTCAAACACACACACACACAAACACACACCTAATATAATATTCTGGAATCTTTCTTGAAAATAAAATGTTTCAAATTAATGTAAATTATCTTCTTAAAAGTCAACTGTAAGGCTGGAGTTGGGGCTCAGTGGTAGAGTGCTTGCCTAGCATGTGTGAGGCAGAGGGTTTGATTCTCAGAACCACATATAAACATTTTTTTAAAAAAAATTGAAAAAATAAAGATAGATACATTGACAACTAAAAATATATTTAAAAAGTCAACTGTCAGAATGTTATTGTTAGCAATTAATCAGTTAAATAAAACAGTTTTCAGAGGTTGATAACATCATAAACTTCATTAAAACTGCAGCCAGGTACGGTGGCACATGACTATAATTCCAGTAGCCCAGGAGGCTGAGGCAGAAGGATTACAAGTTCAAAGCCAGCCTCAGCATCTTGGTGAGATCCTAAGCAACTTAACAAGACTCTGTCTCAAAATTTAAAAAATAAAATAAAAAAGGGCTGGGAATATGACTCAGCAATTAAGTGCCCCTGAATTCTATTCCTGGTACAAAAAAACCCAAAAAAACAACCAACCAAATAAACAAACAAAAAACAACCCCTACAGTACAGCAAACCTTATTGGTACAGAGAATAAACAAAGCCCAGAATAATTCAACTTATTCTGATATAGAAAGCATGAGAAAAACAACTCCCCCTTTACTCTGATATCCTTTTGAATTACTACCTAAGATGTTCTCCAGTAAATAAGATGTCCATTCTGAAGTGACAGCTGAGTGTACTAAGATTAACACACAAGAGTAAGCCAACTGAGATGGAAGGAAGTACCTCAAGAATTTAAGCCACCAACACCAGGTGTTCCTAATATTCTCACAATTTGGGCCCTAGACCTTTCTCTTCTCTCGCCACTCTTTTCTTCCTGATTTCATCCAGCCTCAAGTTTTCAAAAGCCATATTTTCAATGACAACCCTCAAATTCAAATATTTAGCCCAGAATACTACTTTGAATTTTGAAGTTATACACCAACAGCCAACTCAACAACTTCATGCAGATATCTGACATACACCTCAAATTTAACATGCCTAGCTTGCAACTCCTGACTTGCAATCTGGTGTTCAAAGGCTTTTCTATCTCACTTCATGGCAACTACATATCTCAACTGCTCATGTCAAAAATCTGGAATATTTATGTATTCTCTCTCTCACTCTCCTTACATCAGATCCACCAGCAAATTCTACTGGCAGTTTACTTTCTAAAGAGATCAAAATTAAACCACTTCTTCTAATCTTCCATCCTAATCCAAGCCTAGACCTCTTCTCTGTTCTTTACAAGGAAAGAAACCACCAGGTCCTTTGCTTCTCCTACCATCTGTCCTGTAATGTTCTTCTTCACCCACCCCACCTCGAAATGGTTTGTGCTACACACCTCCTTTAAATCTCTGCTCAAACATTATATCCTCTGACCCTTAATAAAATTGTAACCCCAAACTTCCTGGCTCTCTTCAATGATGCCTCCTTCTTCAGTAGCACAGACCATTTTCTGATCTGTGTGCATTATAATTTACTAATTTATCTCCTTTACTGCCTATTCTCCCATGAGAATTTCAGCTCTGTGAGGGCAGAACATGGCAGGAATTTTTAAACATTTTGTCCATTTATGTCCAGTGCACTGAGGTGGGCATGGCATACAGTAGGTGTTCAATGACTAGTTGATAATAGAGTGGAAAATTTATGTGACATTTTATTCTAATAGATTATATAGAAAAAACTAGAGAATTATAAGATTATCCAGCTTTGGATATACACCTGACCTTCTATATCTGCAGGTTCCACATCTGCAGATTCAACCAACCATGGGTCAAAAATATTCAGAAAATAAAATTGTATCTGTACTGAACATTTACAGATTTTTTCTTATAACAACTATATACAAAGCATTCAAAATTGTATTAGGTTATTATAACTACCTAGAGATGACTTAAAGTATATGGACAGATGTGCATAGTTTATAACCTAAGGGGCTTGAGCATCCAAGAGGGTCCTGAAATCAATCCCCCTCTAACACTGGTATGTGATGTTTTATTTAGGCCTCTTCTTTGTACACCCTTTCTTGATAATCTTACCTAATAATATCAACTAGATCAGTCTTCACTTAAATCTCACCATAATTACTTTCTGTGAGTAGGGTATCTTCTGATTTAAGACCACATTTAAAGATGACATCTATGGGGAGAAAAACATTTAAAGGAATTTAAAGAAAAAGAAAAAAAAAATAAAGAGAACAATCAACAATTTTCTACCATTTTTAGTTTTTCCCCTTTTTAATAAAATAGGTCAAAATTCAAAAACATTACAGAAGCAAAAGTGAATGCCATATTACATCTTTACATGGAAATTAAGATATGGCAATCTCACTAGTACTGAAACAACTAAAAACAATGTCATAAATTTTCCTGAGTGTGATTAAACAAGAAAAAGAACTATCTTAACAGAAGGTCAAGGATAAGAAATTAACAGGATAGAAATAAAAGCATAGATACTTCAAACCAAAAGAACATCCTGAAAATGCCTTGCAAACAGAGGACTGACAAAGCATATTAATGATAAATACTGTTAGAATGCTACTCAGATATGGGTCTTCAGTTTCAGCTTCCCCAAAGGAATGAGTTCCAAATGGGAAGTTACACAAACAAAAGCTAAAGCATGTTCATATTTCCCACACATTCCCATACACCTGATCTTAGAGGAGGTGAACCTTCATCTGCCCTTACATATGTCAAGGAACAGAGGGATAGCCAGTCAAGAAATAAATGCAAAAGAAATGTGAAAAATGACTTAGGTAGCACTGCATTGGTTTTAACCCAATGTTAGAAGCAGGACATTTATGCTCACTAATACTAAAATCTACAGATAGGCTGGGCATGGTGGTGGAGTCCTGAAAACCTAGTGGCTCCTGGGGCTGAAGCAAGATGATGGAAAGTTCAAAGGCAGCCTCAGCAATTTATAGAGAGGTTCTAAGCAACTCAGTGAGACCCTATCTCTCAATAAAATACAAAAAAAAAAGGCTAGAAATGTAGTTGAGCACCCCTGGATTCAAAGTCTAGTACCAAAAAATCTATAGCTATATTTAACCAAACTGAGAATATTTATGTGTTCAAGATAATCCAAGCATGATATAGGACATTCCCTCCAAGGCAGAAGGTGTCCTATAGCCCAACCTACACTATTATTTTTAATTTAATTTTAAGATTTTTACATATATATATA
>NW_026007352.1:0-4186 GCF_001458135.2 Marmota marmota marmota
CCAACAATAAAAAAAAAAAAAGAAACTTTCAGTGGGTTAGACCAGAGGTTACAGTAAAAGAAGATACACCCCTGTCCTGCCTGAATATGGGAAAATAGATGATTTTAAAAAGTATATATGTAAGCAGATCAGTTCAGAGAACTTTCCTCAATGGAAATGAATTGTACTTTCCACTGGACTGTTATCACACCTTTGGATTTACTATATTATAGGACAAATGGAGGAACAAGATATATACCTGTAATAAAGTTGATTAAATGATTGTGATAGGCTACATTAACACACATGCTGTTAATTTTTTTCTTCATTTTATATATTTATGTCCTGAAATTCCTGCTTTGCTCCTCTGATTAGATACTCCCATTCCTTCAATCACTCCACACCTTTACTTGGTATGTGTACATTACCTATTATATTTATGGTAATTAGAAATGTAATCTCACTTTTGAAAACTTAACTCCATGTTTAATTAAACCAATATTGGATTTTTTTTCAGTATTTGATTCATTTTACTACTCAACAAAAACCAGCAAACACAGAAACCCAAAAGCTAAAATATTCTTTATCAAAGCTAACACATGAAACACGGCTCCACATTGATTCAGCAGCAATGTGTGCTTGGTTTTATTATATTCATGTTTTGTGGATTATATATTTCTTTTGCTTTTCAGTATTTCAGGATTTCACACATTCTTTTGTAAAGGTAATTATAAACTTCTATGTTTATCTTAAATTATTAACTGTGTATTGTATAAAATGTACAAAATGTATTTATTATCTGTTTTCCAAACCCCTACAGCCTATCCTAGACAGGAGGTATTTTCTTCAAAAGACTACAGTAGGGAAAATTTAAGAAAGGATATACAAATCAGGTAAATTTTGCAATGCAAGTTCTGTAGAAAGAACTATATTAAAATATTTGAAATGCTAGGAGATTTTCTCCTAAGTAGTAGGAGGATTTGACAAAAAAAATTCCAGTGTCTATATTGGCATACAAGTTTAAAAATATATCTTTAAAAACACAACAAAATGATTTCTAAAAAATCTTTATCTCAGACATTTCTAAAATTAAAGTTCTCCAACTGGAATCTTTATACCTTGTAGGTTAGTTATGAGGCTCTATTTTCCCCTCATACTTTGTAAAAGTTTATTGCATAGCTGCCAATAAATTCCAGGTCTTGGGAGATAGACATAAAAATATTTGTTTAAACCCAGGGATTAGGAGTAGTGTGTGAAACAGAACCCACTTAAGATTTAATTTTCATTCTAGTATAATACCCACTTTATTGAACCCATGTTGTACTTGATGCAACTGTTTATTCTGTGTCCATTGTCACTCATGTGATTATATCTGTAATAATTAATATGAAGTATTATTTTGTATTAATTTTGTTATTTCATATAATACTAATAGAGTATTTATAGGAAATTAGTATTTTCTGATTTTTTTAACCCAAAGTTGTAAATTCAAAATTATTTACACAAACCATTATGCATATTCCCTTTTCATACATTCTTTGCTTGTGTTTTTTTTGTTGTTGTTGTTGTTGTTTACTTTTTAATTGTGGGGACTGAACACAGATTCTTTTCCATGCTAAGCAGTGGCTCTACCACAAAGCTTTACCTCTGTTTCATTAGAGGTTTGGGTAATTCCAAGATTCAGGAAATTGCCCCCAGAGCACTGAAATGAGTCCCTTCATCATAGGAAAATGTGAAATTGAAATAGTACATGGTAAATCCAAAGAACTCAATCAGTTGCTATGTTTTATTTCACTTGTCTTTTGAAACCTTGTTTAACAGTCTAGAGTTTCTTATTCCAGAGACTCAGCTTTGTCCTTTATTTACTTAAGGAAACTTCATTTTATACTGGTCCCACAAAATGAAATATCCTCTGCGTTTATTGGATCATTCCCTCCATTCTGGCCTGGTTCCCTCTTTTTGGCACTTCTGCCACCTGCTTATTTATCTCGGCTCATGCATATGCTCTCCACACTCACCCTGTCCCCAGCATTTGGAACCATCTAGCTACAATGCAAATGTGACTATGAACCTCTCTCTAGAGCATGAAAGGCCAGCTTTTAAAATTACCCAGAAATCTTTCATGAGTTCAGCCTAACTCTATTTCTTCTCTTGCCTTCACTGTCCTCTGGCATTGCTCCTGAGCAGCCCTATATTTTCAGGCACATACTGACCCACTTAATGCTTAACTCTGTGTCCAGCTACAGCCTTTCAAGCTCTTTCCACTTTCTGCCTCTGACTGGTAACCTCACTTCATTTAGTCTCTGCTGAGTCCTAGCTTCAGGAAGCCATGATCCCTAGCATCTTTTTACTCTCTTCTCACTTACAAAAGGAGCATAATCAATTTTGGGTTCAAATAAACTGTTGATGCCAAATGATGTAAAAGAAGTCCCCTCGAGTCTAGGAGCCAAAGGGCTAGACAAGGGAAGGAGTAATTTACACAACAGCTGGTAGATATCCAATTGAACTGTGGCTGAAATACTAAGGTACTCCAAGGAAAGAAAAACCACTTTATGACAAGCAGATTCATAATTATGCAGAACTGAACAATCTGAGTCTGACAGAAGAACACAGTTTTCAGAATAATGAAGAAAAACATTTTAAATACAAGATATTCATTGATAACAGTATAGAAAATATCAGCCATTGTGGAAATGACTACTGAATAATAGTTGTTTTTAAAAGTTACTGTTTTGAGGAAGAGAATAGCAAATTTTGTGAATCCCCACATTTCTATAGTGTTTTTAAAATTTGCTTCTGGCAACTTTTCATTCATCTTGAGTGGATATACCTTTGAGATATTTTTGTGTCATGAACCTGGTGATATGTAGTGTCTCCCCAGGTCAGGAACACTGTTGAAGTCTTACATCACTAAATACATTACCTTAAATAATCAGTATTTGCTGGGTCTAGCAGGTCACTTCTAAACACATGTACTTGGGAGACTGAGACAGGAGCATGGCAAGCCTCAGGCCAGAACAAACACTTTAGGACCTAGCCTCCAAAAAATATATATGTATATATAGATTTTTGGATACAACTCTGGCAGAGTGCTTGTCAATGTTGTAATTTAACCCAGAGGGTTAAATCACCAAATACACACAAGTATACCACACCAATAAACAATTAAAAAGGTAAATAATCACCTAAAATTCAAGCTTATTATTTTTATTTTTGACAGACTTCATTCTCTCTAAATGTTCTAAGTATTTTAAGAATATCTACATAATTTTTAGCTGATCTACTTTGGTTCTCATCATCTGAAGAAGAGGAGGAAGGTCTTGATGGCACCAAAAAATAAGCAGCCACAGGTATGTACATGCATCCTCTTAAATTTCTGGTTTCTTCCTGTTTTGCTTGTTTTAAGAAAATCAATAAGGCCAAATTGAATTATCTTTCATAACAGTGCTTTGAAATCCAAAGATGGTAATTTAATATTTGAGTCTAAAAGAATTGAACTGGTTATGAATCTGAAAATAACATTAGAATTCATGATAACATATAGGTAAATATTATCCTTGTGATTGAGGCAGAAATTTTCCAAATATTGTTTGTGCTTCCATTTTTATAACCATCTTAAATGATGAAGGAGTTATAATTAAGTGGTTTTGTGAATACTTATTTGAATTAATGAACATATATAGTGGCAATGGTCATTGAATGGATTTATGGTAAAGGATGGTCCTTTCCAGTGGCTCAGTTTTTGTTACATATGAGCATGCTTTCATGCCAAGGTGAAGATTTTCATACAACCTAGCCATCAGTGTCTCTATCAATGCAAATAGTATAACCTCAAAAAAGATACCCAATGACCTATTAAGGAAATTGAAACCTCCCAGAATGGAACCATTCCTTTTGGGTAAAAGCAGGAACTTTCTAGGTTTTTTTTTCTTTCCATACCATAAAGTAGTCAATATTATTAACATCTTTATCCAAACTCTTTAGTGAATGATAGAAAAAAAAGGCTTTGAATGCCGTTTTTTGAGAATTTAGGAATTTGAGGTGTTTCTTGCCTTTTTTTTCTCATTGTCTGTGTTAGTAAGGCCAAGGTTTTGCATGCATTGGGATGGTTTTCTCTTCCAAGTATATGTGTGTGTCCTTTAGTGCAAAGCTTTCTCTTTGAAATACATCCTGGGCAGGGGTGATATTTCAGTGTCAAGTACCCATC
>NW_026007353.1:0-4184 GCF_001458135.2 Marmota marmota marmota
AAAAAAAAAAAAAAAAAAAAAAAATCAACACCCCCCCCCAAAAAAAAAATCAGTAAAAAATAAACAATACAACTCTAAAAGGAATTTCCTTTATAACTTCATCTGTCAAGGCCAATAATAAAGCATAAAACAAAGCTGAGACTCCTGACACTTAATTTAGAGGCTAGGTCCTTCTTTTAGCAATAGTGCTTCTCTTCATAGATTTTTTGTTTTGTTTTGTTTTGTTTTTAAACTTAAAGAATAAAAAACAACACAACAGGGGCTGAGGTTGTTGATCAGTGGTAGAGTGCTCGCCTACCATGCGCAGGACCCTGGGTTCAATCCTCAGCACCACATTAAAAAAAAAAAAAATATATATATATATATATATATTTGTAGAAGGTACAAATAAATTTATTCTAATATAAACTGGATATGAAAAATATGCTTTTTTGGACATCAAGAGTCTGGATGCAATAATCAGACAAACTATTAAGAAACTAGACCAGGTAAATATATCAAAAAATTGAATCAGATAACATTATCAGTGTTGGGTTGTTTTCTGTGGCCCTGGGGGTTAAACCTAGGACTACACACATGCTAGGCAAGTGCTTTACCATTGAGCTACACCCCACTTCTTCAGTGTTAGTTTTAACTAAACATAGGTTATGTAATAATTCCAATAATTACATATATGAGCCTTCCAAAACCTTGCATTTCTTTAATCTCTTTAAAAAAATCTTGTCATTAAAAATAACACCAACCCAGTCTTTAAAAAAAATTATATGGGGCCACTGTTTTGGAATAAACTCTTATGCTAGACCCCAAAAGAACAGATGAAAAATCAAAATGGAGCCATTCATACTAAAGTGCCAAGAAACCAAACCAAATCTGACCTTTGAAAAGAATCAACATAAAGCCATTCACAGTGACTCTGGATGTTAAGAGAGGAGGATTGCAAATTTGAGGCCAGTCTCAGCAATTTAATGAGGCCTTGAACAACTTAGCAAAACGCTGTCTCAAAATAAAAAATAAAAGGTCTGGGGATATAGCTCAGTGGTGAAGCACTCCTGGGTTCAATCCCCAGTATCACTCCTCCCAAAAAAAAACAGGATAGATAAATAATCAAACGTCCACAACAGCTTCAACTGAATGACAATTAAGTTCCCTCAGCTTTATTCCTCACAAAAAGATAACCTGAAGTACACTGATGTTAACCAATTAGATAGTTTTCTATCGTTCCTTTGCCCTATTCTCACCTTACAAAGGAAGTGATTTTGACCAATCTGCCTTTTCCAGCCCCTTTTCTGTCTATAAAACCCATCAGAACACTTGTTCTATTTTATTTATATTAATAAAGGGTTGTCCAATTCTAGAAATGCAATTAAAGCTAATTAAGTCTTAACAGGCTTTTTTCTTTTCTTCGTGTGTGTGTGTGTGTGTGTGTGAGAGAGAGAGAGAGAGAGAGAGATGGATGTTGGATAACCAACACAGCAATCATTCTACCACTGAATATACCCATGACCCTCCACCTTATGATCTTTTATTACAACAAGAGTTCTCCCTCCTACAATTGCACTTTTAAAACATTTCATGCTCTCCAACATAATTTCCTCTTATGAGCACATTTCTTCTTCTATCTTGACTCCAGTGATTTTTTTCAATTACATAGGACCTAACACCAATTACCTACCTGCATTTTGACAAATCTAATAACAACTTCTCAACAGTCAAAAGTCAACTCATTTGACATTTCAATATGTTTAACACAGTTAAGTTCTCTCTCTCTCTTTTTTTTTTTTAAGTACTGGTGATTGAACCCAGGGGCACTTTATCATTAAGCTATATCCCCAGCCCTTTCTATTTTTTATTTTGAGACTGGATCTCACTACATTGCCCACGCTAGCCTTAAATTTGCAATCCTTCTGCCTCAACCTCCCTAGTAGCTAGAGTAACTTGGCTTTCAGGATACTACAGGCCATTTTCTTAGGGTCCTGTTTTGATTCCTCTTTATCTTATGAATTTCTAAGCACTGGAGTTTAGGAGTCATTCTTCTGATCTGTTTTGGGTAATCTAGATATCCTAGATGAGCTCATCCTCACCTGTAAGCCAATAAATTCTTCCTGTAAACAACAAATTTTTACTTGTAAAAGCACAGTTGACAACTCCATACCACTGTCTTATGGGATTCTCGAGTTTACTTAAATCCCTCTTGATATCCAAGCCTCCTTTTCCAATAGTCTTAGTCATCTCAGTTAACAGCATCTCCAATTTTTCGCTATATTAGGCTTCCTCTACTTTCTGTCTGAACCCATAATCAAAACAAGAGAAGATGCGTCAAATCTACCTTCAAAATGCAGAATCTAAAAACTTCTAATCATCCTGCTGCTATTCCACTACTCTAAATGATTAGGTGATATCTCCTCTATTACTGAACTATATGGATAAGCTGAAATTGAACTGTTCAGACTACCTTCCACATAAGATACAAAGTGATGGTTTTTTTTTTTTTTTTTTTTTTAAATCCTTATATTACATTATACCTCTGCTCGTAACACAGGGTTTCTATCTCACTAAATTTTTTTTCTATCTGACTCAGGGTAAAATTCAAAGAACTCACATTATAATCTACCCTCCACTCCTCAATGATCTTTTTTCCTACTATTCCCTTTCTAAATCTATCCCAAATATATCCCAGGTACAGTGGTACATGCCTATAATCATAGCAGCACAGGAGACTGAGGCAGTAGTTCAAAGCTAGCCTCAGCAACTCAGGGAGGCCCTAAAGCAACTCATCAAGACCCTGTCTCTAAATAAAATATTAAAAAGGGCTGGGGATGTGGTTCAGTGATTAAGTGCCTTTGGGTTCAATCCCCAGTATCTATCTATCTATCTATCTATCAATTAATAAATCAATCAATTGATCTTGTTATTGTTTCTTGAATGTGCAAAAGCATACTTGAACCTCAGGGCCTTTGTGCATTCTCTTCATGGAAGGTATTCCCCCATGTATCATCATGATTTTATTTTTAATTTCCTATAAATTATTTGCTTGGATTTTATTTTTTCCGACAGACTTTCCTAACCATCCTATATAAAATGGCAACACTCAGTTGCTGTTTCCAAATCACCATCTATTCCATTCATTCTACTTTATTTTTCCCTATAGGACTAATCATCACTTAAAACATGGGCCTGCTATAAGGCCTAATTTTAGGGAACTGGGTGACCAAACACATTGAGTTTTCATTTACAAAATGGGAGTATATGCATAAACTGTATTTAAATGAAAAACTATATATTCTTCCTGAAAAAACAGCAGAAGAATAATGTATTTGGCAATTTATGTAAAATCAAATTAGATTTGAAAAGACTAAATTACTTTTTTTCTGGCTAGGGTAGCAAATTTTTATTATGGGAAACAGATAAGACAAAGAAACCATAGCCCAGTTTATCCTGAAGTACTGAAATACTATGACAGCAACTTCCAGTCAATCTGGTAGAACCAAAAATGTAGGAGGCCTATGTGTTATACACCTAACACAGAGAAATGCTGGATAAAATGTAACACCATAATAACCACCAAAAACTCATAGCTGAGTTCAAAAGTAAACAAGGGAAATCACCAGGTGCTATCAACATAGAAGAAACTCAAACCAGATGCTAAGTAGTTTAAAATAGATAGTCCAAACAGATACTAGAACTAGGTATATGCATACGGCTGCTGTATGCCATGAAGCTGAATTCCCTGAAAAAGAGCAAGACCAATTAAGTACTGTCATATTAGAGAAATGAAAGTAAGTCAAACAGTCACCCATAAGAAAGAAGGTAGTCATTAGTAATCCATGAAAGGATTAGAAATTTCTAAAAGGGTTTCTACATTACCACCTCTAGGGACTTTTCACATAATAGCAGACCTCAGAAAAGAAAAATAAAATAATTTTTTTTGGTGGGGGTGGTAAGGTTGCACATTCTCTACTGTTTGTTTTCACTCTTTAGTTTTCCTTTTATTGAGGGATAGGGACATTGAACCCAGGGCCTTGGACATGTTATGTTAGGCAAATGCTCTACCACTGAGTTATATATGTATTCCACTCCTTTCATTAATTTTTTATTCTGAGACAGGGTCTTGCTAAATTGCCAAGGCTGACCTAGAAGTAGTGATCCTGCCTCAGTCTCCTGAGCCCTGGGATTACAGGCATGCA
>NW_026007354.1:0-2835 GCF_001458135.2 Marmota marmota marmota
TAAACCTAACAGGAATTCTTACTCTAAACGTAACCTAACCTTAAACCTAACCGTAAACTTAAAAGGAATCCTCACCATAAGCATAACCCTAAACCTCTCCCTAACCATATAGTTAACACAAAGCCTATCCCTAATCATAACCCTAACACAAACCCACCAACAACACAAACACTAACCTTAACCCAAATTCCAACCCTAACACTAACCAAAACCCAAAAATTACCCTAACGCTAATATTAACCATAACCCTAACCTTAAGCCTAACCCTTACACTAAACCTAACACAAACTCTAACCCTATCCTAACCAATAACTAACTCTAACCCTAACCATAAAGCTCACACTAACTCTAACACTAACACTAAGCATAACTCTAACACTTAAAGAACCCTAAACCTAAACCAAAACATATCCCAAACCCTAAAATTACCACTAACCCTAACTCTAACCCTAACACTAAACCCAAACATAACCCTTACCCTAACTCTAACCCTAATCCTACCCGTAACCATAACCATAACCCGAACCCAAACCCTAACACCAAGCCTAACACAAACTCTAACCCTAACCTAATCCTAACTCTAACACAAACCCTAACCAAAACCATAATCTGACCTCAACAAAAAACCTAAACCTAACCCTAACCCTAACCCTAAATCTGACCCTAATCATAAACCTAACATGAACCCTAACCCTAAAGCTAACACTAACAATCATCCTAACCGTAAATGTAACCATTACACTAAACCTACTCCTAACCCTAACCCTAACACTGACTCTAACCGTGAACCTAACCAGAACTCTAACACATAGCCTAAACCTAACCCTAACCCTATCCTTAACATTAACCCTAATCCTAACCCAAACACTAAACCTTTTAACCTTACACTCACGCTAACCCTAACCCTAACCCTAACACTTACTCTAACCCTAAACTTAACCCTAAACCTAACACTAACCCTAACCCTTAACCTAACACTAACCCTAACATTAAGCCTAACCCTAATCCAAACCCTAACCCTAACACTAACAATAACACAAACCCTAACACTAACCCTAAGCATAACCCAACACAAACACTAACCTAACCCTATACCCTAACACTTAAACTAAAGCAAACCCCAAACCTAACCCTATTGGTATTCCTAACCGTAACCCTAAATTTAACCCTAACCCTATCACTAACTGTAACCCTAATCCTAACCATCACACTAACCTAATTCTAACCCTAACCCTTACACTAACCCTAAATCTATCTTTAAACCTAACAGTAATCCTAACCCTAACCCTAACCCTAACACTAACAATGACACTAAAGTTAACACTAACTGTAACTCTAAACCTAACATTAACCTGAACCATAACCCTAACCTGAACACTAAAACTAACCCTAACACAAACCTTAAACCTAAACATAACCTATCCCTAACCATAACCCTTACCTAACCCTAATACTAAACCAAACGTTAACACTAACACTAACATTAACACTAACACTAACCTAACCCTATCACAAACCCTAAACTGAACCATAAACTTATCACAAACCCTAACCCTAAACCTAACATTAACCTTAACTTTCACCCTAACCCTAACACAAACCCTAACACTAAGAGTAAACCTAACCCTAACAGTAACACAACACTTACCATAACCCTAAACCTAACTCTAACCATTATGCCTAACCTCCCCTAACTGTAACATTAACCCTAACACTGACCCTAAACCTAACTGTAACACAAACCATAACCCTCACCGAACACTAACCCTATACCTAACCCTAAACCTAACCCTAATACTAACCTTAACCATAAACCTAACACTAAATCTAACCCTTACTGAAACTGTAACCATAACCCTCAACCTAACCTAACCATAAACCAAACTGTAACCCAAATCCTAACCATAACTGTAACCCTAAACCTAACCCTAACACATAACCTAACCCTTACATTCTCCTTAACCATAAAAACACTTACCGTAACCTTAACCCTAACCCTAACTCTAAAACTAACCCTA
The DNA here is from genome assembly GCF_001458135.2 of Marmota marmota marmota. NCBI lineage: Eukaryota > Metazoa > Chordata > Mammalia > Rodentia > Sciuridae > Marmota > Marmota marmota. The sequence goes on from NW_026007354.1 coordinate 2,019, forward strand.
AACATAACCCTAACCCTAACAAGAACACTAACACAAACCCTAAACATAACCCTAACCATAAACCTAACCCTAACCCTCACACTAAACCTAATTCTAACCCTAACCATTACCCTTACAATAAACCTAATTTTAACCCTTACACTAACCCTAAAGCTAACTTTAACTCTAACACTAAACCTAACCCTAAACCTAACACTAACCCTAACAGTAACCCTGGCCCTAAACTTAACACTAAACTTAACTCTAACCGTAACCCTAACCCGAACTGTAACCCTAAACCTAAGATTAGACCTAACTCTAACACTAACCCTAACACAAAACATAAAACTAAACCTAACCTAATCCTTACCTAACCCTAACACTTACCCTAACTCTAAACCTAACCCTATACATAACCCTAAATCTAATCCTAACAGTAAGGCCAACCCTTACCCTAACCCTAAACCTAACTTTAACCCTAAAAGTATCCCTAACCTCCCCTAACCCTAACATTAACCGTAACACTGAACCTAATCCTAACTGTAACACGAACCCTTACCCTCACTCTAACACTAACCCTACCCCTAACCCTAAACCTAACTCTTATACTAACCTTAACCCTAAACCTAACCTTAATCTACCCCTTACAGAAACCATAACATAACCCTCGCCCTAACCTAACCCTAACCCTAACCAGAATCCTAACCATAAATATAACCCTAATACTAACTCTATAACAAAACCTAACCCTAACCTTCACTATAATCCTAAAACAAATACTAATCCTAACCCTAACCCTAACTCTCAAGCTAACCCTAACCCTAACCCTAAACCTAAC
>NW_026007354.1:4965-13113 GCF_001458135.2 Marmota marmota marmota
TAACCCTAACAAAAACCTTAACTATAAACCTAACACAAACCCTAAACCTAACCTTATCCTTAAACCTAACTCTAACTTTAACTCTAACCGTATCCGTAACCAAAACCCTAACACAAAGCCTAACCCTAACCCTAAACTAACACTAGATATAACCCTAACAATAACACTACCACTAAACCTAACCCTAATACTAATATTGACACTAACCCTAACACGAATCGTAACCCTAAACCTACACCTAACACTAACCATAACACAAACCTAGAAAGAAACCCTAAACCTAACACTTACCCTAAGAGTAACCCTAACCCTAACTCTGTTTTTAACACTAACCCTAACCCTAACCCTAACACGAACCCTATCCCCATCCCTAACTATAAACCTAACCCTAACACTAACCCTAACACTAACCTAACCCTAAACCTAAATCTATCTCTGCACCTAGCACTAACCCTAACCTAAACCATGACCCTAATCCTAACCTAACACTAACCCTAACCCTAACCTAATTCTAACACTAAACCAAACTCTAAACCTAACACGAACCCTGTCTGTAAACCTAACACTAACCTTAACACTAACCCTAACCCTAAAACTAAACCTAAACATAAACCTAAACCTAACCCTAATCCTATCCCTAACCATAACCTTCACCTTAACCCTAACACTAAACCTAACCCTAAGACTAAAAGTAATCCTAATCTTAAAATTAACCCTAACCATAATCCTAACACTAACACTTAGACAAAAGCCTACCCTAAAACAAATCATAATCCAAAACCTAAACCTAATCCTAACAAATACCCTAACTCTAACCGCAAACCTAACCCTAACACTAACCTTAAACTTAACCCTATACGTATCCCTAACCCTAACACTAACCCTAACTATTATACAATACTAAATCTAACCATAACAGTAACCCTAAACTAACACTAACACAAACCCTAACCTAACGCTAACCCTGAACATAATCCTAACCTTAACTCTAAAACTAACCTTAACCCAAAATCTAACCCAAACCCTAACACTAACTTTAACCCTAACACAAAATCTAAACCTAACACAAACCCTAACCCTAACCCTAACCTAACACTACCCCATCCCTAAACCTAACCTAACCCTAACCCTATCCCTAAGCCTAACCCGAATCATAACTGAAAACATAACCTTACCTTAACCCTAACCCTAACATTAACACAAACCCTAAACCTAACCTTAAGAGTAAACGTAAACCTAACCATAAACCTAGCTCTAATCCTAACCCTAACCTTATCCCTAACACTAAACATTACTCTAACCCTAAACCTGAAACAAATACTAAACCTAACACAAACCCTAACCCTAAATGTAACACTAAACCTAAATCTAACCCTAAACCTATCCCTTACACTAACCCAAAACCTAACCTTAACCCTTACACTAACTCTAAACATAACCCTAACAAGAACCCTAACACATAGCCTAACTCTAACACTAACCCTAAACCTAACACTAACCCTAACCCTAAACTTAACACTAACAATAGCCCTAACCCTAACACAAATCAAAACATTAACACTAAACCTAAAACTAACCCTAAACCTAACCTTAACACTAACCCTAACACTACCCTTAACACTAAAGCCAACACTAACACTAATCCTAATCCTAACCCTAACCCTATCACTAAACCTAAAGTGAACCCTAACACTAACCGCAACACTAACTCTAAAACTAACCATAACCCTAACACCAACTCTATCCCTAACCCTAACAGAAAACCTAACACAAAACATAACACTAAACCTAACATAACCCTAATCCTAACTCTAAACCTACTTGTAACACTACCCCTAACTTTATACCTAACACGAACCCTATCTGTAACACTAACATTAACAATAACTCTGAACCTAACACTAACACTAACCCTAATCTTAACCCTAAACCTAGCCCTAACACTAACTTTAACCCTAACACTAACAATAAACCGAAACCTAACTGTAAACCTAACCATAACTCTAACCCTTTCACTAAATCTAAATGTAACACTAACCAGAACCATAACACAAAGCCTAACCTTAACCCTAAACCTAAGAGTAATACTAACCATAAACCCAATGCTTAACTTATCTCTATCCCTAACACTAATCATAAGTGTAACCCTAATTCTAACCCTAATACTAACTCTAACTCTAATCCTAAGCCTAACACTAACCCTAACCCTAAACCATACCCTAACACTAACCCTAAACCTAACCCTAAACCTAACACTAAACCTTACCCTTACACTAACACTAACCCTAACACTAATCCTAACACTAAACGTAACCCTAACCATAAGCCGAACCCTAACCCTATCACTAACCGTAACACAACCCTATCCCAAACTGTAGCGCTACACCTATCCTAACCCTAACCCTAACCCTACTTTTAACACCAAAACTAACCCTAAACCTAAAAAAACCCTACCAGTAATCCTAACACTAACCCTAAATTTACAACTAAACCCAGCACTAAAGCTAGCCCTAACCCTAAACCTAACCTTAAACCTAACATTAAATCTAAACCTAATCCTAAATCTAAACCTGATCCTAAACCTCTCCCTATCCCTAAACCAAAACCTAACCGTAATCCTAAACCTTACACAAACCCTAACCCTAATCCTAACACTAAAACTAACCAAAACCCCAACCCTAAAACAATTGCAAATCCTAACCCTAAACCTAACCATATACAAAAACCTAACCCTAATCCTAAAACAAACCCTAAACCTAACTCTAACATTAATCTTAACACAAACCCTAACACTAACACTATCACTAACACTAAACCTAACTGTAACACTAATCCTTACACTAACCCTAACCCTTACCCTAACCATAATACTTAATCTAAACATAACTCTAACCCTAAACCTAACACTTACCCTAAACTTAAACTTAACCCTATCCCTAACGCTAACACTAACCCTAACCGTAACCCTAACATTAAACCTAACCCTAAAACTAACCTTAACCTTAACACAAAACCTTACCCTAACCCTAACACTAACCCAAACACTAAAACAAACACTACCCCTAAACCCCAAACTAACCTTAAACCTTATACTAACCCTAAACCTAACTTTTGCCCTAACACTAAATTTAACCCTAACCCTATCCTTAACCCTAACACTAACCCTAACCCTGACACAAACCCTAATACAAACTCTAAATTTAAATTAAGCGTAATCCTAACCCTACCCTGCCTAACCCTAAAACTAACTCTAACCCTATCACTAACACTAACTCTAAAACTAACCCTAACCCTAACCTTATAATTAACCCTAACCCCAACACTAAACCTAACACTTACCCTAATCCTTATGCTAAACATAACATTAACCCTAAAACTAACCCTAAACTTAACACTAAACCTAAAACAAATCCTAAACCTAACCCTAACCCTAACAGTTATTCTAAACCTAACACTAACCCTAAACCTAACCCCAATCCTATTTGTGAACCTAAAATATCCTATTCCTAATTTCTAACACAAGCACTAACACTAACCTATCCCTAAAACAAACACTAACCCTAACCCTAAACATAAACATAAAATTAACCCTAACCATAAACCTAACCCTAACCCTAAAACTAATCCTAAACATAACCCTAATTCTAACTCTAATCCTAATCCTAACAATAACCAGAACAGGAACCCTAACCCTAACACAAACCCTAATTCTAACCTAACCCTCACCCTAAATCTAACCAGAACCCTAATAAAAAATTACTCTAACCTTAACCCTAAAATTATCCCAAACCCTAACACAAACCCTAATCTTAACACTAACACCAACCCTAAACCTAACCCTAACTGTAACTCTTACACTAAGCCTAACTCTAAACCGAATACTAACACTAACTCTAACCTAACCCTAACCCTAACACTAAGCCTAAACTTAACCCTAACCCTAATGCTAACACTAAATCTAACCCTATCTCACACCCTAAACCTAAACCTAACTCTAAACCTAAAGCTAATCCTAACCCTAATCCTTACACTAAACCTAACCCTAATTTGAACCCTAACACTAACCCTAGCAGGAAACCTATCCAGAAGCCTAACACAAATCCTAACCCTAACCTTAACCCTAACCCTAACCCTAACACTTATCCTAACCCTCACCATAACAGTGACCCAAACCCTATCCCTAACAGGAATGCTAACCCTAAACCTAATTCTAAACCTAACACTAATCCTAACATTTACCCTAACACTAACACTAAACTTAAGCTTAACCCTAACACTACCCCTAACTCAAACCCTATCCCTAAACCTAACTTTAACCCTAACCCTAACCCTAACCCTGACACTCACACCAACCCTAATTCTAACCCTAACCGTTACACTAACCCTAAACCAAATTCTAACCGTAACACTAAATATAACAGTAACCCTAACCCTAACTCTAATACTAAATCAGACACTAAACCTACCAGTAACCCTAACTCTAACCCTAACCCTAACACAAACCATAATCCTAACCGTAACACATATCTTAACGCTGACCAAAAGAATAACCAAACCTTAACCCTAACCCTAACCTAACATTAACCCTAACCCTTATCTAACCCTAACACTAAGCCTAACCCTAATTCTAACAATAACTATAACCCTAAATTAACCTTTACCTAACCCTAACTCTAACCCAAACCTTAACCCTAAACCTAACAGTTACCCACAACCCAACCATAACCCTAAAACAAATCCTAACCCTAAACCTAACCTTAACCCTAACCTTAACCCTAACACAACTTCTAACCATAACCCTAACATTAACACTAAACTTAATCCTAAACCTCACCTTAACAATAAACCTAAAACTATGCCTAACCATAACCCTAACCCTAATAATAACCCTAACCCTAATTCTAATTCTAAACCTAACCCTAACCCTAAACCTAATCCTAAACCTAACACTAACAGTCACCCTAACCCTAAACTAACCCTCAACCTAATCCTAAAACTAACTCTAACCCTAATCCTAACTGAAACTGTAACTGGAACCCTAACCCTAACTCTAACACCAACCCTAACCCTAACCTAACCTCAACCCTAAAATAAACCCTAACCGTAACCCTAAACCTACCCCTAAATAAAACACTAACACTAATCCTAACCCAAACGTTAACCCTAACCGTAAAACAAAACCTAACCCTAAAATAAACACTATACCTAAACCTAAACCTAAACCAAAATCTTACAATAAACCTAACCCTTACCCTAACACTAAGTCTAACTGTAACCCTTATGAGAAACCTAGCCTAAAACTAACCCTAACAGTAACACCTCCCTTAACCCTAACCCTAACACTAACACTAATTCCAAACCTAACCCTAATGCGAACATTAAACCAGAATTTACCCTAACTCTAACCTTAACAGTAACCCTAACACTAATCCTAACACTAACCATAACCCTAACCCCAAACCTAAACCTAAACCTAAGCAACCCTAAATCTATCCCTAATCCTAATCCAAATCCTAACCATTATCATAACCATAATCCTAATCCTAACCCTAACATTAACCCCAAACCTAACCCTAACCCTAACCCTTACCCTAAGCCTAATCCTATCCCTAAACCTTACACTAAAACTAACACTAACCTTAACTGTAACACTAACCCTAATGGTAACCCTAACACTATCCCTAACACTTACCCTAACCTTAAATTTAACCCTAACCCTAACACAACGCCTAACCCTAACACTAACTCTAACCCTGAACATAACCATTACACTAGACCTATCACGAAATAGAACCCCCTAACCCTAACCCTAAACATAAGCCTAACTCTAACCCTCACACTAACCCTAAACCTAACCCTTACACTACCCTAAACCTAACTTTAACCCTAACACTAAACCTAACCCTAACCTACCACTAACTTTAACCCGAACCATAACACTAAACCTAACACTAGCCCTAAACCTAACACAAACACTAACCCAAACCTTAACCCTAAACCTAAGCTAACTCTAACCCTAAACCTAACCTTTACCTAAACCTAATGCTAACCATAACACTAACTGTAACACTAACCCTAACACTAAACCTAACGTAACCCTAACACTAACCCTAACCCCAACCCTAATCTTATTACTAACCCAAACACTAAACCTAACTCTAAACCTAACATTAACTTTAACTCTAACACTAACCCTAACATTAACCGTAAAATTAAGCCTAACCCTAACCCTAACATTAACATTAACCAAACTGTAACAGTAACACTAAACCTAGCCCTAACCCTAACTCTAACCCTAATTCTATTTGTAATGCTAACACTAATTCTAACCCTGTACCTAACACAATCCCTAACGCTAACACTAACCTTAACAAAAACCCTAACCATAAACCTAACCCTAACATTAACACAAACACTAAAGCTAACCCTAACCCTAACAGCAACCCTAACCCTAAACCTAACCCTTACACTGACACTCACCCTAATCCTAATCCTAAAACCCTCAGTAAACCTTACCCTTACACTAACACTAAACCTAACTTAAAACCAAACAATAAACTGAACCCTAAAACTAACACTAACCGGAACACTTACCCTAACTCTAACCCTAAACCTAGCCTGAACCATAACCCTAACTCTAACACTAACCCTAACCAAAACACAAAACCTAACCAGAACTCTAACACTAAAACTAACACTAACCTTAACACTAAGCCTAACATTACCCTAACACTAACACTAACCCCAAACCTAATGCTAAACCTAACATTAACACTAACCCCAACCTAACCTAACACTGAGCCTAAACCTAATCCTAACCATAACAGGAATACTAACCCTATCCCTAACCCTAACTCTAAACCTAATCCCATTTGTAACCCCAACACTAACCCAATACCTATCCCTAACACACAACCTAACACTAATATTAATCCTAACAGTAACCCTAACCTAACACTAACCCTAAGCCTAACATAATGCTAACCCTAACCCTAATGCTAACTCTAAATCTAACCTTAAACCAAAACAAAACCATAACCCTAACACTAACCCTAACCCTCACACAAAATCTAAACCTAACACAAACCCTAACCCTAAGTCTAACCCTAACCTGATACTAACCGTATCCCTAAACGTAACCTGAATCCTAACCAAAAACATAAACCTAACCCTAAACCTAACCCTAATATTAAAACAAACCCTAAAGCTAACCCTAACCTTAACACAAACCCTAACCCTAACCCAAAAAATAACCCTAAATTTAACCCTAACTGTAACACTAACACTAACCATAACTTTAAACCTAACCCTAACCCTAAGTCTAATCTTAACAGTAACCCTATCCCTAACAGTAACCCTAACCCTAACACAAACCCTAACACAAACTCTAACATTGACCCCCCAAAAATCTTAACCCTAATGCAAATGCTAACCTTAACCCTATTTCTAACAGTACCCTAACTCTAACCCTAACCCTAACCCTAACACAAACCCTAACCCTAACCCTAACATTATCCCTTACCTTAACCCTAATCCTAATTCTAACCCTTACAATAACCCTAAACCTAAACTAACCCAAACCCTCACTCTAACCTAACACTAAATGTAACACTAACACTAGCCCTAACTCTAACCCTAACACTAACCCTAACCCTTGCTGCAGTCTGGCTGGGCACAATTCATGAGCCACTTTTCAAGCAGTAACGAACTTTATTTTAAAACACAAATGCCGCACCACACAAGCTCTTCAGGAATTCCCTCAGAGCCCAACTGCCACTACTGGCTTCCAGCGAGCCTCTCAACCCCCACTCCTCCAACTCTGGAGGCCGATAGGCTGGGTCGCATGGGCCGAGCCAAAAGAGTCCCCCAATGAGCAGCTCCATGGTCTGAAAGGGCGGGGAAACAGCCCAATGAGCATCACTGCAGAGGAGCCAATCCACTGGCAGCTGGAAGTTTGCTGGGGCCGCGGTGAGCCAATCAGCTGGAAGTTTGCTGGGTCCGCAGTGAGGCAATCTGCTGAAAGTTTGCTGGGGCCCCTTCGGCTGTGGCTCTCAATATCTCCCCCTCTTTGTTTAATTAAACAACAAGCATGTAGCATTGGGACCGTGCCTGCCTTAGGTTGTCCAATACTACATATGGTTCTTACCC
>NW_026007354.1:15508-22012 GCF_001458135.2 Marmota marmota marmota
TATACAGCCACACCTGTGGAGAGGTCTTTGTACCAGCGGGGGGGTGAGGTTCTTTGCCTCACCTCTGTTGGCCCCCAAATTTTAGCTGAACGACAATCAGAAGCAGAAGGGAGGAGGATACACCAAGCCAGTTGATGTCTCCTTTTGAAAAAATTGTACCACCGATGACACCATCAGCAAAAATACCCTGGCACTACCACAAGTCGCTGCACCAACAGATAGTCCACAATGCATACAAGTGATACAGAGTCCAGGCAAGTTCTTTAAGCAGTTCAGTGACAGCTATTGTAGAAGCTGTAGATTGGTTTTATCTTTGTCTTCACTCTAACTCTAACCCTAATCTTAAAAATAACAGTAACACTAACCCTATCAATAACCCTAAGACAAACCCTAAATTTACCCTAAGCCTAACACTAACAGAAACCCTAAACCCAACCCTAACCCAAACCCAAACACTAAACTACACGTAACCCCAACCCCAACCATGAAACTAACCCTAACCATAACCCTAACCCTAAAAATAATATTATCAATAACACTAACCCTAACCTAACACTGACCCTTATAATAACCCTAACCATAACCCTATCCTAACCTTAAACCTATCCGTAAAGCTATCCCGAATCCTAACCAAAACCATACACCTAACTTTAACACTAACCCTAACATTTACACAAACCCTAACACTAACACTAACATTACCCTAAAACTAACCGTAACACTAATCCTTACACTAACCCTAACCCTAACCCTAAAATTAAATCTAACCGTAATTCTGACCCTAAACCTAACACTTACCCTTACCCTAACCTTATCAATAACACTAAACCTAACCCTAATCCTAACATTAAACCTTACCCTAAACCTAACCTTAACCCTAACATGAATCCTAACCCTAACCCAAATGCTAACCCTAACACTAAACCAAACCCTAAGCCCAAACCACAAACTAACCCTTAACCTTACAATAAACCTAAACCTAAATTTAACCCTAACACTAAACCTAAACCTAACCCTATCCCTAACCCTAACACTAACCCTAACCTTAACCCTAACTGTAACCAGAATCAGAACCCTAACCCTAACCCTAATACAAACCCTAATCCTTACTTAACACTAATCCTAAAACAAATCCTAAACCTAAACCTAACACAAACCAAAAACACTGACCCTAACATTAACCCTAAAGTTAACCCTAAACCTAACACAAACCCTAACCCTAATACTAACACCAATCCTAAACCTCAATCTAAACCTAACCCTTACACTATCCATAACCCTAACCCTAACACTAACTCTAACCTTAACCCTAACCCTAACCCTAACACTTACCCTGAATCTAACCCAACCCTAACACTAAAACTAACCCTATCCCTAACACTAATCCTAACTCTATCCCTAACGCTAACACTAACCCTAATGCTAAACCTAAATCAAACCTAACATTAACCTTTACACACACCCTAAACCTAACCCTCACCCTTTCTCTAAGCCTAACCCTAACCCTAATACCCCAACCCTAAACCTAACTCTAACCCTAAACCTATCCCTAATTCTAATCTTTACACTAAATCTAACCCTAACATTGACCCTAACATTAAACCTAGAAGGGAACCTAACCAGAAACCTAACACATAACTAACCCTAACTCTAAACCTAATCCTAACACTTACCCTAACCCTCACCCTAACAGTGACCCAAATTTTAACCCTAAAGATAACCCTAACATGAATCCTAACACTAACAGTAACCATAAGCCTTACAGTAACCCTAACCGTAACCCTAATCCTAACACTAACCTTAAGCCTAACTCTAACACTAACCCTAACCCTGACACTAACACTAACCCTAACCCTAAACCTACCTTTAACATGTAACCTAACCCTAACCCTATCTCTAATACTAAACCTAGCCCTATCCCTGACACACACACTAACACTAATTCTAACCCTAACCCATACACTAACCCTAAACCAAATTCTAAACCTAACAATAAACCTACCCTAACCCTAACACTAACACTAATCCTGACATTAAACCTAACACAAACCCTAACCCTAAACCTAACCCTAACACAAACCCTGTCCTTAACCCTAACACTAAACCTAAACTTATCAAAAATAATAACCCAAATGTTAACCCTATCCCTAATCTAACATTGACCCTAATCCTTACCTAACCCTTACACCAACCCTAATCCTTACCCTAACACTAACACTAATCCTAAAACTAACCTTAACTGTATCCATAACCCTAACCCTAAATCTAACACTAACCCTAACCCTAAACCAAAACCTAACCCAAAACGTAACACTTAACTTAACCCTAACAATAACCCTAACTCTAAACCTAATACTAACCGAACATGAAACATAACCCTAACACAAATCCTAACCCTAACCTTAACCCTAACCTTATCCCTAACCCTAACACTAACCCTAACAGGAATCCTAACCATAACCCTAACCCTAACACTAACACTTATCCTAAACCTCACCCTAACACTAACACTGAAACTATTCCTAACGATATCCCTAACCCTAATAATAACCCTAAACCTAAGTCTAATTTTAAACCTAACCTGAACCGTAACCCTAACACTAAACCTAATTCTAACCGTAACCCTTATACTAAAATTAACCCTAAACCTAACCCTAACACTAATCCTAACCGTAACTGGAACCTGAACCCTAACCCGAACATTAACACCAACCCTAACCCTAAACTAACCCTAACCTTAAAACAAACCCTAACCCTAAATCTAACCCTAACCCTAACAAGTGCACTGACCCTAATCCTAACCCTAAATTTAACCCTAACCCTAACACAAAACCTAAACCTAAAATTAACACTAACCCTAAACCTAACCCTAACACTTACTCTTACAATAAACCTAACCCTAACACTAACCTCAACACTAAACCTAACCATAACCATAATCCTAATACTAAACTACACCTAACCCTAAGCAACCCTAAACTTTTCCCTAACCCTAACCCAATTCCTAACTTTAATCATGACCATAACCCTAATCCTTACCCTAACATTAACACAAAACCTAACCATAAACTTGACCCTTACCCTAAAACTAACCCTAAGCCTAAAACTTACACTAAAACTAACTCTAACCCCTACGGTAATACTAACTCTAATGGTAACTGTAACACTATCCCTAATACTTACCCTAACCCTAAAGTTAACCCTAAACCTTATACTAACCCTAATCCTTACCCTAACAATAACTCTAACCCTAAAAATAACCATAACACTAAACCTAACATGAAACCTAACCCTAACCCTAACACTCACACTAACTCTAACCCTAACCCTAACCCTTACACTAAACCTAAATTTAACCCTAAAACTAAACCTAACCCTAAGCAGAAACCTAATGCTAACACTAACCCTAACTCGAATCATAACACTAAACCTAAAACTAACCATAACCCTAACACAAAACCTAACCCAAACCTTAACCTTAAACCTAACCTCACCCTAACCCTAAGATTTACCTAACCCTAACCCTATACCTAACACTAATAATAACCCTAGCACTAACCCTAAACTAACCCTAACACTAAACCTAACCTAAACCTAACCCTATTACTAACCCTAACACTGAAACTAATTCTAAACCTAAGGTTAAACCTAACGATAACACTAATCCTAATATTAAACCTAAAACTAAGCCTAACACTAACCCTAACAATAACCCTAAGCTAATAATAACACTAACCCTAACTGTAACCCTAATTATAACCCTAATCCTATTATAAACCTAAAACAAATCCTAAAACTATACCTACAACAAAACCTAACCCTAACACTAAAACAAACACTAACACTAACCCTAAAGCTTACACTAACCCTAACACCAACCCTAACCCTAAACCTAACCCTAACTCTAAAACTAACCCTATCCCTAACCCTATCTCTAACCCTAATCCTATTCGTAAAGCTGTCACTAATCCTAAACCTATACCTAAAACAATCCCTAACCCTAAAACTAACCCAAACATAAACACTAACCCTAAACCGCACACTATCCCTAACAACAACCCTAAACCTAAAACTAACCCTAACACTAAAACTAACCCTAACACTAACTCTAAACATAACCTGAACCCTAACATTAAACCTAACCCTAACCCTTACCTAAAAATAAATCTAAACCTAACAATAACTTTGACACTAATGCTATCTCTAACCCTAATAGTAACACAAACCCTAAACCTATCTTTAACCCTAACATTATCTGTAACCCTAAACTTAACCGTAACAAAAACACTACACCTTACTCTAACCCAAACAATAACCCTAAACCTAACCCTAACCCTATCCCTAACATTAATCATAACCCTAACCCTAACCTAACCTTTTCCCTAAAACTAACTCTAAACCTAACCCTAACCCTGACACTAACGCTAACCCTAACCCTGAACCTAACACTAACCCTAAACCTATCCTTAACTCTAACACTATCCCTAATCCTAACCGTAATCATAACACTAACAATGACACTAAACCTAACCCTAACCATGACACTAACCTAACCTTAACCTTAACAGAAACCCTAACTCTAACCCAAACAATAACTTTCAATTTAACCCTAAACCTAACACTAACACTAACCCTAACCCTAAACCTAACCATAACCTTAACCCTAACACAAACCCTAAACCTAAAGCTAACACTAAACCTAACTCTAACCGTAAAGGAAACACTTACACTCAACCTACCCCAAAACCTAAACCTAACACTAACTCTAAACATAACCCAAACCAGACACCTAACCCTAACACTAAAACTCACCCTGACACTATCCCTAACCCTAGCCCTAACCCTAATTTTAATACTAACTTTAACTCTAACCCTAAACCTAAATATAACCCTAACAAATATGCTAACCCTAAAACTAACCCTCACCCTGACACTATCCCTATCCCTAACCCTAAATTTAACACTAACTTTAACCCTAAACCTAACCCTAAATATAACCTTAACAAAACCTCCATCTGTAACCCGGACCCTAACCAAACCCTAAGCCTAACTCTAACCAAATCCTAACCAGAGTTGTAACCTTAACCCTAACCCTAACACAAATCCTAACCCTATCCCTACCACTAACCCAAAACCTAACCCTAAACCTAAAACTTACACTAACCCTATACCTAACATTAATTCTAACCCTAAGCTTAACCGTGACCCTAAAACAAACCCTAGCCTAACCTTAACACTAATCCTAACCTAGCCCTAAACCAATACTTACACTAACCCTAACGCTAAACCTAACCCTAAGACTGACACGAACCATAACCCTAACCCTAATTCTAACCATAACACAAACCCTAACTCTTAATCTAACAGTAACCCAAACCCTAACCCTAACACAAACACAAACCCCAACCCTAAACCTTAACCTAACCCTAAACTTAACCCTAACCATAACCCTAACCGTAACCCTCACACAAAACCTATTTCTAACCCTAACTTTTACAGTAAACCTAAACATAACTTAAAACCTAACACTAATCCTAACTCTAAAAGTAACCCTAACCCTAACACTAACCCTGATACTAAACCTAAAACTATCCCTATCATTCACCGTACTCCTAACCTTAACCATAACCCTAATCCTAACTCTATACCTAACTCTAAAACAAACCGTAACCCAATCCTTAACAGAAAAACCTACCTATCACTAACCTTAACACTTACCTAAACCTAACACTAAACCTAAGCCTAACACTAACACTCACCCTAACACTAACCCTAACCCTATCACTAACCATAACCCTAACCCTAAACCTAACATAAACCCTAACCCTAACCTTACACTAACTGAACACTTATCCTAAACCTAAACCTAACCCTAACTCTATACTCAACAGTAACACTAACCTTAAACCTAACCCTAACCATGAGTCTAACACTTATCATTTTCTTAACCCTAACACTAACAATAAATTGATCTTTAACACCTAAAACTATCCCTACCCCTAAACCTAACCCTAAACCTAACGCTAAACCTAAATCTAAAACTAACCATAACCCTAACCATAACACGAACCCTAACCCTCATCCTAACATTAACGCTAACCCTAACACTAATCCTAAACCTAAACCTAACCCTAAATCTAACCCTGACCCAAACCCTAACCATAACAATGACTCTAATGTAACCCTATCCCTAAAACTAACATAAAGCCTAAACATAATCATAACCCTAACCTTAACCATAACCCTAACAAAAATCCTAACCCTAACCCTAACACTAACACTAAAACTAACCCTATCCCTATCATTAACACAAACCCTAACCATAAAAATAACAGTAACATTAATCTAATCCTAACCCTAATGCTAACCTAACAGAAACTTTTAACCAAAACCCAATACTAATTCTAAAACTAACCTTAAACCAAAATCTAACCTAACACTAACCCAAAACCTATCCCTAATTCTTACCTTTAATCGATCCCTAAAAAAAAAAAAAAAAAAAAA
>NW_026007354.1:22516-43700 GCF_001458135.2 Marmota marmota marmota
CCTAACCCTAACCCTAACCCTAACCCTAAACCTCAACCTCAAATTAACCCTAACCCTAACACTAATCCTAACACTAACTCTAACTCTAACCCTAAGACTAATATTTACCCTATCCTTAGCACTAACACTAACCCTAACCCTAAATCTAACACTAACACTAAACCTAACCTTAACTCTAAATCTAAACTTAAAGCTAATCTTTAAACGTACGCAAACCCTAACCCTAACACTAACAATAATACTAACTATAACCCTAACACTAACCCTAACACTGACACTTACGATAAACCTAATCTTAAACCTAAACCTAACACTAACCTTAATCCAAACACTAACACTAACCCTAACACTATGGTTAACCCTAAACCTAAACCTAACATGAACCCTAACCCTAATCATAACCCTAACAACAAACTTAATCTAATCCTAACATTAACCCTAACCCTAAACCTAAACCTAAACCCAATCCTAAACCTTACACTAACCCTAACCCTAACACTAACTCTAAACCTAAGCCTAACCCTGACCTAAAAAAACCTAACCTTAAACCTAAGCCCAACCATAACTCTAAACCTAACCCTAACCCAAAACCAAACCCGAACCATAACCATAAGCCTAACAATAAACCTATACCTAACACAAACACTAACCCAAACCTTAAACCTAAACCTATAACTATCCCGAATCCTAACCCAAATTCTAACCCTAACCCTAACACTAACCCTAAAACTAACTCTAAATGTATATCTAATGCTAACCCTAACCCTAACCGTAACCCTGACCCTATACTCACCCTAACTCTAAAACTAACCCAAATTCCAACCTAAATCTTAAACCAAACCTTAATCTTAACCGTAACAAAAACCCTAACCCTAACTCTAACACAAACCCTAAAGCAACCCTAAACCTAACACTTACACAAACCTTAAATCTAACACTAATTCTAAAACTAACCCTAATCCTAACCCCAAAACAAAACATAATCGTGACCCTAACAATAACCCAAAACCTAACCCTAAACCTAACCCTTAAACTAACCCTAACTCTAACCCTAATCCTAACACTATCTCTAACCAAAAACTTAACCCTAAACCTAATCCTTAGCCTAAACCTAACCCTAAATCTATCACTTACACTAAACCAAACCCTAACCCTAACACTAACCCTAAAAGTAACCCTAACCCTAAACCTAACCCTAACACTAAACCTCAAACTATCCCTAACCCTAACCCTAAACCTAATTCTAACACTAACACAACCCTTACCCTAAACCTAACACTAAACCTACCCCTAACCCTAACACTAACTGTAACATAACCCTAAACCTAACACTTACCCTAACCCTAATCCTAAATCTTAAAATTATCATAAACCTAACCTTAACACTAACAAAAGACCTAACCCTAATTCCAACCCTATAACTAACCCTAAACCTAAACATAACCCTAGCTCTAACCCTAAAACAAACCCGAACCCTAACCATAACTATAACCACAACAGAAACTCTAACCATAACCCTAACCCTAACCATAATCATAACACTAACCCTAACAATAACACAAACTGTAAACCTAAACCTAACACTAACCCAAAACCTAAACCTAACCCTAAATTTTACACTAACCCTAAACCTAACACTAACATTAAATCTAACCATAACCCTAACACTAACCCTAACAATTTCACTTACCCTAACAATAAACCTAACCCTAACCCTAACACTAAGCCTAACCCTAGGCCTAACTCTAAACCTAAACCTAAAACAAAACCTAACGCTAACCCTAACCCTAACCCTAACACCAACCATAACTCTAACTCTAACCGTCACACTAACCCTAATTCTATCCCTAACCCTTGCACTACCCCTAACCTAAGATTAACCCTACCACTAAACCTAACACTAACACTAACCCTAAAACTAAAACTAACCCTGACACTAAACCTAACACTAACCCTAACACTAAACCTACCCTAAAACTAACCCTAAATCTAACCCTAAAACTAAACCCAACAATAACACAAGCCCTAACAAAAGCCTTAACCCTAAACCTAACATAACTCTAACCTTAACCCCTACCTAACCTTAACACTAACCCTAACCATAAGACTAAAATAAACCTTGCACTAACCCTAACCTAACCCTAACACTAACCATAAAACCTCCCATAAACCTATCACTAAACATAACCCTAACCCAAACCCTAAATCTCACATTAACCCTAACCCTAACCCTGACACTAACCCTAACACTAAGCCTAAACCTAACCTTAACCCTAACCCTAACCCTAACCCTAAGAGTAACAGTACCCCTAACCCTAAACCTAACCCTAACTCTAACCCTTATCCTATTCATAATCCTAACACTAAACCTATACCTATCTTTATCCATAACACTATTCCTAACCCTATCCCTAACACTAACCCTAAACTTAACACTAATCCTAACCATAACTCTAACCCTAAATCTAACCCTAACACAAAACCTAAGCATAACCCTGACCCTAATCTAACCCTAATGCTAAACCTATCCTGAATCCTAACCAAAAGCGTAACCCTAACCCTAACACAAACCCTAACCCTAACCCTAACACTAACCCTAAACCTAATCCTAACCCTATTTCTTACACTAAACCTAAGCCTAACACTAATTCTAACCCTAATTCTAACCCTAAAAAAAACTTAACCCTAACGCTAACACTAACCCTAAATCTAATCATAAACCTAACCATATCGTAACCCTAACCCTAACCCTAGTCATACCACCAAACCTAAACCTAACCTAACCCTAACCCTAACACAAACCCTAACCCTAAACCTAACCTAACCCTAATACAAAACCTAACCCTAAACCTAAACCTAATCCTAACAAAAACCGTAACCCTAAACCTAACACTAAAACAAAACCTAACCCTAACCCTTTCAATATAACTAACCCTAAACCTAACCCTAATACTAACTCTAATCATACCCCTAACCATAACCATAACACATAGCCTAACCCAAAACTAACTCTAACAGAATCCCTAACCCAAACACTCAACCTAACACTAACCCTAACCCTAATCCTAACACTAAATCTAACCGTAACCCTAATCAGAACCCTAATACATAGACTAACTCTAACCCTAACAATAACACTAACCCTAACTGTAACCCTAACACTAACCCTAAACTTCAGGCTAACATTAACCCTAACCCTAACACGAATCGTAACCCCACTCATAACCCTTACCCTAACACTAACCCTAAACATAACTTTAACCCTAACACCAACCCTAACACTAACAATAACTCTAAACCTAACCTAACCCTTAACCTAACCCTAATTGTAACACTAAAGCAAACCCTAACCCTAATACTAACCCTAAACTTTAGCCTAACAGTAACCCTAACGCTATCCCTAACACAAACCCTAACACTAATGCTAAACCTAACACAAACACTAACCCTAATGGTAACACAAACCCTAAACTTCACCCCAACACTAACAATAACCCTAAACCTCACCCTAAACCAAACACTAACCATAACCCTAAACCTAACAAAAACCCTAACCATAACCCTGACTCTAATCTAATAATAACCCTAACCCTAAACCGAACCCTAACCTTAACCATAACACTAACCCTAACCCTAACACAAAGCGTAACCCTAACATTAACACTGACCCTAAACCTAACCCTAACCATAAACCTTAAAAAAACCCAAACCATAATACTAACTCTAACCCTAACCTTAACCGTAAACCTAAAACAAAAACTAACCCTAACCCTATTACACTAAATCTAACCCTAACCCTAACGCTAACACTAAATCTACGTGTAAACTTAACCCTAACTGTAACACTTACCCTAATAATAAACCTAACTCTAAAACTTACATTAAACCTAACCCTTACCCTAACACTAACCCTTACCTTAACCCTAAATGTAATCTTAAAACTAACCCTAACCCTAACCCTAATTCCTAAATCTAACCTTAACACTAAACCAAATCCTAACCCTATCTCTGACCCGAAGCCTAACCCTAACACTTACGCTAAACCTAAACCCAACCCTAAAACTAATACTAAGCCTAACCATAACACTAACATTAACTCTAAATCTAGACCTAACACTAACCCTAACAAAACAATAACCCTAACCCTAACCCTAACTCTAACAATAACTCAAACCCCAAACCTAAACCTAATGCAATACCTAACCATAACCCTAAACTTAACAATAACTTTAACACTAAACCTAACACAATCCCTAAACCTAATCCTATCCCTAACAATAACCCTAACACTAACACTAAACCTAACACTCACCCTAAACTTAACCCTAACCCTAATAATAACTGTAAACCTAACTCTAACCCTAAACCTAAGCCTAAACCTAACACTGACCTAAACCTAACTTTTTCACTAACCCTAAACATAACCCTAACCGTACCTCTAACCCATATTCTAACTGTAACAGTAACCCTAAACCTAAACCTAATCCTAATCCTAACACAAACCCTAACCGTAATGAATCCTAAGCCTAACACAAACCCTAAACCTAACCCTAAGCTAACCCTAACCCTAACCCTAACCATAATTGTAACACTAACACTGATTCTAAACCTAATCCTAACCCTAAAACTAACCTTAACCCTAACCCTAACACTTAACCTAAACCTAACTTTAACCCTAACCCTAACACTTACTGTAAACCTAACCCTAACCCTAAATCAAACACTTACCTAAAGGAGCCATAACCCTAAAAATAATTCTAACACTATCCCTAACACTAACCTTAACTCTAACTCTAACCCTAACCCTAACCATAACCCTATCCTTAACACTATCACTAACCCTAACCCTAACACTAATCTAAACCTCAATCCTAATCCTAGTGCCAATCCTAAAAGGAACCCTAAACTTAAGGCTAAACCTAACCCTAAAACTAACCCTAAACCTAACCCTTAGAATAACACTAAACTAAACCCCAATCCTAAACTTCGTGCTAATCCTAACAGTAACCCTAAATTTAAGGCTAAACCTAACCCTAACCCTAACCATAACACTAACCCTAAAACTATGCCTAACCATAACCATAACCCTAAGAGTAACCCTAACACTAACCTTAACCCTATACCTAACACTGACCCTAAGCCTAACCCTAACACTAACACTAAACTTAACCTTAACCCAAACTTTAACCCTAATCCTACACTGTAACTGTAACCCTAATCCTAACCTTAACTTTAAAACAAACCCTAAGGCAAATCTAACCTTTATGGTAATACAAACCCTAACCCTATCCATAACTTAAACCTAACACAAACACTAACCCTAACCCTATACATAACTCTTATCCTAACCCTAAATCCTTACACAAAACTTAACCCTAAACCTAACTTTAATCCTAACTCTAACCCTAACACTATCACTAATCCTAACCCTAACCCTAATCATAAAACAAAACATAAACCTAAACCTAAGCCTAAACTTAACACAATATTTAACTCTAACCATACACCTAATACTAACACTAACTCTAACCCTAACCCTAAACCTTACATAACTCTAACTCTAAAGCAAACCCTAACCCTAACCAAAACTGTAACCATAATCTAACACTAACCCTAACCCTATCCTAATGCAAACCCTTACCCTACCCCAAACACTTACTCTAAAACTAACATTAAACCAAAACCAAACCCTAAAATTAAAACTAATCCAAATCCTAACACAAAATCTAACCCTAACACAAACCCTAACCCTAACTCTAACACTAACGTAACCATAAACTATCCCTATAACTTACCCGAATCCTATCCATAATCATAAACTTAAACCAAACCCTAACCCTAACATTAAACGAACCCTAACCCTAAACATAACACTAACCCTAAACCTAAACCTAACCCTAAACCTTACACTAACCTTAACCCCAAACCTAACCCTATCACTAACCCTAATCCTAAACATAACACTAAACCTAATATTAACCCCAACCCTAATACTAACACTAATCCTAAGAGAAAGTCTAACCCTAACCCTAACCCAAAAACTTTATTTAACTTAACACTATTCCTAACCCTTACCCTTACTCTAACACTAACCCTAACATTAACCCTAACCGTAACCCTAACCCTAACCCTAGGCCTAATTTTTAACCTAACCCTAAACCTAACCCTAACCCAAACAATAAACTTAACACTAACCCTAACCCAAAATGTAAATGTAAACCTAACACATTTCCTAACCATAACCCTGACCCTAACGTAACCCTAAACCTAACCGTAAACTGAATCCTAAACATAATTGAAACACTAAACCTAACCCTAACCCTAACACAACCCTAATACTTATCCTAACACTAATCCTAAATTTAACCCTTACACAAACCTTAACCCTAACCCTAATACTAAACCTAACCCTAAACCTAACCCTAAATCTAACCCTAACATGAACCCGAACAGTAATCCTAACACTAACCCCAACACTAACCCAAAACCCAACACTATCCCTAAACCTAACCCTTACCCTAACCTTAACCCTAAACCTAAACCTAAACCTAACCATAACACTAAACCTAAAACTAAACCTATCCCTAAACCTAAGCCTAACCCTAAACCTTACACTAACCTTAACCCTAATGCTAACCCTAACTCTAACACTAACCATAACCATAACACTAACACTTACCCTAACCCTAAATTTAACACTAAACCTAACACTAACCCTAACCCTAAACCTAACACTAATCCTAACCGAAGCTTAACGCTACCCCTAAACCTAACATGAACCCTAACTCTAAACCTAACACTAAACTGAACCCTAACCCTAACCCTAACCCTCACACTAAATCTAATTCTAACCCTAACCCTTACACTAACCCTAAACTTAACTTTAACCCTAACACTAAACCTAAACCAAACCCTAAAACTAACCCTAACACTAAACCTGAAACTAAACCTAACACTAACCCTAACAGTAACCCTAACCATAAGTCTAACCCTTATACTATTCATAACCCTAACACTAACCCAAAACCTGTCTTTAAGCCTAACACTATCCCTAACCCTATCTCTAACCCTAAGCATAGCACTATCCCAAACACTAACACTAACTGTAATCCTATCCCTATCCCTAACCCTAAACGTAACCTGAACCCTAACACTCACCCTAACTCTAACTCTAATCCTAACCCGAACCCTAATCTGAACACTAAATCTACCCTAATACAAATCCTAACAGTAACCATGACCCTAACCTAACCCCAACCCTAAACCTAACCCGAATCCTAACTGTAACCGTACATGCAACCCTAACCCTAAACCTAACAATAATCCTAAACCTAACCCTAACCCTTACAATAACTCTAATCCTAAGAGTAATTCTAACCATAACCCTAACCCTAAAGCAATCCTAACCATAATCCTAACTCTAACCCTAAACCTAACCATAACCCTTACACTAACCCTAACCCAAACCCTAAACCTAACACTAAATCTAACGGAAACCTCAAACGTAAACCAAACACTTACCCTAACCTTAACCCTAACCTAACACTTACCATAAACCTAACACTAACCCTAACATTTACCCTGACCCTAACCCTAACACTAACCCTAAAACTAACCCTAAGCCTAACCCTAAAACTAACTCTCATGCTAACACAAACCCAGACCTAAAAATAACACAAACCCCAACCCAAACCCTAACCCTAATCTTAACTCTAAAACTAAACCTAAACCTTACACAAACCCTAAACCTTATGCTAAAACTAACACTAACCCTAACTCTGACTATAACACTAATCCTTAACGTAACCCTAACCCTAACCATAACCATAACTTCAACTCTAACTGTAATTCTAACAGAAACTCTAAACCTAACCAAAACGTAAACCTATCACAAACCCTAACTTTAACCCTAAACTAACCCAAACCCTAACCCTAACACTAACACTAAACCTACACCTAACCCTAACCTTAATCCTTAAACTAACCCTAAAGCTAACCCTAACCCTAACACTAACTCTAACCGTAACCCTAACCAGAAACCTAACACACAGACTAACCCTAATCCTAACACTAACACTAACCCTAACACTAAAATTAACACTAATGCTTAACTTTACACTAACCCGAACCCTAACCCTAACCCTAACAATAATGCTAACCATAACCTTAACCAGAACCCTAACACATAGCCTAACCCTAACCCTAACCCTAACACTAAACTTAACCCTAAACCTAACACTAACCCTAACTCTAACATGAATTGGAATGCTAATCCTAACCCTGTCCCTAACACTGACACTAACCATAATCCTAACCCTAAACCTAACCCTAACACTAACCCTAAACCTAACACTAAACTTAACCCTAAACCTAACAGTAAGTCTAACACTAACCCTAACCGTAACCCTACCTCTAACCCTAACACTAACAGAAAAACTAATCCTAACCCAAACACGAACCCTAATCTTAAACCTAAAACTATCCCTAATGCTATCTCTAACACAAACCCTTACACTAACCCTAACCATAACACAAACATTAACTCTAATTGTAACACGAACCCTAAACCTCACTCTAACACTAACCCAGTCCTAACTCTACCCCGAAACCTAACCCTAACCCAAACCCTAAATTTAACCCTTACACAAATCCTAACCATAACCCTGACCCTAACCTAACAGTCAACCTAACCCTAACTCTTATCCTAACCTTAAATATAACCCTAACCCTAACCCTAACCCTAACACAAAACCTAACCCTATCCCTATCTCTAACCCTAAACCTAACCCTAACCATAAGCTTACACTAACCCTAAACATAACACTGATTTTAACCTGAGCCCGAACCTTAACCCTAAAAAAACCCTAACCTAACCCTAAACCTAACCCTTACACTAACCCTAAACCTAAATCTATTTCTAACTCTAACTGTAACATTAAAGCTAACCCTTACACTGATCCTAAACCTAATCATATCTCTAACACTTACCATAAACCTAAACCTAACCCTAACACTAAGCCTAAATCTAACCCTAAAACTAAGCCTGACCCTAACCCTAAACCTAACCCTAACTCTAACACTAACAAAAACCCTAACCCTAAACCTAACACTAATCATAAACCTAAACTTAAACCTAACACTAAGCCTAACCCTAACACTTTCCCCCACACTAACATTAACCCTTAAATTAAACATAAACCTAACTTTAACCCTAACACTAAATATAAGATTAACCCTAACACTAAACCTAACCCTAACCTGAACTATAATCCTAACCCTAACACTAAACCTAACCCTAACACACCTTAACCAAACCTCTAACCTTAAATCTAACCTAATTGTAACTCTAAACCTTACCTTACCCTAAAAGTAAAACTAACTCTAACACTAACAGTAACCCTAACACTAACACTGCCCTAACCCTAAGTCTAACCCTCAGCCCAAAACTAAACCTATAACTAATCTTTAACCTAACCCTTAACCTAAACCTAACATTAACCCTAACCCTAACCCTAATCCTAACACTAAACCTAACACTAAGCCTAAATATAATCCTAAAAGTAATACTAACACTAACCCTAACCCTAAAACAAAACATAACCATAAACCTAACACTAACCCTAAACCTAATCCTAACCATGATATCTTAACACTAAACCTAACCCTAACCCTAAAACAAACCCTAAACCTAACTTAACCCTAACCCTAACAAAAACCCTAAATCTAACCCTAACCTATCCAAAACAGAAGCCGTAACCCTAACACTAACTCTAACCATAACCCTAACCAGAACCCGCACTCATAGCCTAACCATAACCCTAACAATAAACCTAACCCTGACACTAACCCTAACCCTAAAACTAACCCTAAACCTAAACCCATTTGTTAAACTAACCCTAACCCTAATGCTAACCCTAACACTAACTCTACCCGTAACCCTAACCAGAACCTTAACACATAGCTTAACTCTAACCCTAACAATAACCCTAATGCTAACCCTAAAATTAACCCTAAACTTAGCGCTAACCTCAACCCTAACCCTAAGACGAATGTTACCCTAACCATAACACTAACACTAACACTAAGCCTAACCATAACCCTAACTCTAAAACTAACCCTAATGCTAAACCTAACCATTACACTAACCCTAATCCTAACCTAATCCTTACCCTACCCTAATTCTAAAACTAACCCTAATCCTAATCCAAACCCTAATCTTAAACCTAACACTAACCCTAATGCTATCGTTAACACAAACCCTAACACTAACCCTAACCCTAGTACAAACACTAACCCAAATCGCAACACAAACCCTAAAACTCACTCTAACACTAACTGTAACCCTAACACTACTCCAAACCCTAACCCTAAACCTATCTGAAACGCTAAATCTAACCCTAACACAAATCCTAACTCTAACCCTATCACTAACCCTCAACATAACCCTATCCCTAACCGTTACATTAACCCTAAACCTAACACTAATATTAACCCTAACCTGAACCCTAACTTTAAAACAAACCCTAACCTAACGCTAAACCTAAACCTTACACTAACCCTAACACTAACCCTAAACCTAATACTAACTCTAACTGTAAACTTAACCCTAACCCTAAAACTTAGCCTAAATGTAATTCTAACGATAACAAATACCATAAACCTAAACCTAACACTAACCCTAACCCTAACCCTAAAACTACCCCTAAAAATAACCCTTACCCTAACTCTAACCCTAAAACTAACACTAACACAAACCCTAACCCTAAAACTAACACTAATCCAAACCCTAACCCTAAAACTAACCCTAACCCTAACCCTAACCCCACACTAATACTAACCCTTAAAATAACCCTAAACCTAACTTTAACCCTAACACTAAACCTAACACTAACAACAACTCTAACCCTAATGCTAACCCAAACCATAATCCTAACCATAAAACTAAACCTAACCCTAACACACCCTAACGCAAACTCTAACCCTAAACTTAACCTAATCCTAATCCTAACCACTACCTTTCCCTAAAATTAACCCTAAACCTAATAATAACACTAACTCTAACATTAAACGTAATGTAACCCTAACTCTAAACCTAACCCCAAACCTAAGTCTATTACTAAATTGAACCCTAACCCTTAACCTAAACATAACTTTAACCCTAACTCTAACCCTAATCCTAACATTAAACCTAACACTAAGCCTAAACCTAACCATAACCCTAACAGTAATACTAACAGTAAACCTAAACCTAACTCTAATCCTAATCATATTTTTAACCCTAACACTAATCCTAACCATAACCATAACACTGACCCTAACCCTAACCATAACCCTAATCCTAACCCTAGCACTAACCCTAATACAAACCCTAAGTAAAATCTTAACCCTAAACCTAACATAACCCTTACCCTAACCCTAATTCTAATACTAACCCTAACCCTATCAAGAACACTAACCCAAACAATAACACTATCCTTATCCCTAACCCTAACCCTAACACTAACCCTAAATCTAACCCTAAACCTAGCCCTAACTCTAACCAATACCCTAACCCTAAAACTAAACCTAAATGTAACTGTAACCCTAACCCTAACTATACCTAATTTAATCCTAAATGTAACTGTAACCCAAACCTTAAATTTAACACTTAAAGAAAACTTAACACTAAGCCTAAAATTAACCCTAACCCTAACCCTTAGACTAACCCAAACCCAAACCCTAACCCTAACACTAAACCTAACCGTAACCCTAAATTTATTCCTAACCCTAACTCTAACCCTAAAACAAACCCTAAACCTAAACATAACCCTAATCTTAACACAAAATTTATCCCTAACCCTAACCATAAACTTAACCCTAACACTTACTCTAACCCTAACCCTAACCCTAACCCTAAAACCAAACCTAACCCTAACCATAACACTAATCACAACCTAACCCTAAACCTAACCTAACGCTAACCATTACACAAACCCTAACCCTAACTCTAAAACTAACCTTAAGCCCAAACCTAAGCCTAACCGTAATAATAACCCTAATCCTAAAACAGAATCTACCCCTAACAGAAACCCTAACCCTAACACTAACGTAATCAATCCCTCAACTTATCCCTAGCCCTAACACAAACCCTAAAAATTACACGAATCCTCAGCATAACCGTAACCCTAAGCCTAACATAAACTCTAACCGTAACACAAATGTTAACCCTAACCATAACACAAATTATAAATTTAAATCTAACCCTGAACCTTACATTCACCGTAACCCTAACCCTAACACTAATTTTAACCATAAACCTAACCCTAACCCTAACACTTACCCTAACCCTAAACTTAACCCTAACCCTGACAGTAACCCTAATGTTAAATCTATCACTAACCCTACCCCTAAACCTAAACCTAAACCTAACCCTATCCCAAATCCTAAACCTAACCTAACCCTAACCCTCACACTAACGCTAATTCTAACCCTAACCCTTACACTAACCCTAAACCTAACTTTAACCCTAACACTAAACCTAACCCTAAACAAAACCTTACCCTAACACTAACCATGATGCTAAACCTAACACTAACCTTAACTCTAACCATAACAAAACCCGAGCCATACCCCTAAACCTAACACAAACCCTAAACCAAATCTTAACCCTAAACCTAACCTAATCCAAGCCCTAACCCTTACCTAACCCTAAAACTAAACCTAACCTTAACACTAAAACTAACCATAACAATAACCCTAAACAAACCATAGCACTAACCCTAAACACAACCCTAAATATTTCACTAACACTAATCCTAAACCTAACATTAAACCTAACCCTAACATTAACCCTAACATTAATACTAACTCTAAGCATAACCCTAACCCTAATCCTAACCCTAATAGTAACAACAAACCTAATGCTAAACAAAGCCCTAACTCTAACCCTAATCCTATTCATAACCCTAACATTAACCTTAAACCTATATTTAACCCTAACACTATCCCTAACCCTAACCCTAACCCTACACCTAACACTAACCCTAATCCTAAGCTTAAAACTAACCCTAACCCTAAATATAACATGAAACCTAACCTTCACCCTGACAATAACACTAACCCTAACACTAAACTTAACACTAACCCTAACCCTAAACCTAAACCTAAATCTAACCCTAACCCAAACCCTAACCGCAACACTGACCATAATCTAACCCTTACCCTAACCCCAATCCTAAGCGTACCGTAAACCTAACCTTAACCCTAAACCTAAAACAAACCCTCACCCTTACTCTAACTATAACCTAAACCTAACCTTAATCCTAACTGTTACACTAATTCTAAGCCTAACTCTAATTTTAACCCTAACCATAAATGTGATGCTAAAACAAACCCTAATTCTAACCCTAACACTAACCCTAACCCTACCCTAACCCTAACACTAAATCTAACCGTAATATTCAACTAACACTTACACAAACCATAACCCTGATTCTAACACTTATCCTAAACCTAACCCTATCCCTAACACTAATCCTAACCCTAATGCTAAAACTAACCCTAAAACTAAACGTAGCCCTAACCCTAGCCCTAACCCTAATTAACACTTAACATAAACCTAACCCTAAAATAAAACCTAACCCTTAACCTAACAGTAATCCTAACACAAACCCTATCTCTAACACTAACCATAACCCTAACCCTAACACAAATTCTAATCCTAATCATAAACATATGTCTAACCTTAAAACTAACACTAACCCTAAACCTAACCATAACAATAACCCTAACAAAACCCTAAACCTGACCCTAACCTAACGCTTACACTAACAATAACCCTAATGCTAAACCTAACATTAACCCAAAATCTATCCCTAACCCTAACACAAACTGTAACCCTAACAAGAAATCTAAATCTAACACAAACCCAAACACTATCCCTATCCTAATCCTAACCCTATCCCTGACCTTAACCCAAATTTTAACCGAAAATATAAACCTAATCCTAACCCTAACACTAACATTAAAACAAAACCTAACCCTGTCCCTAACACTAATCCTAACCCTAACTCTAACCCTAATACTAAAACGAAATCTAACCGTAAACCTAACCCTAAAACTAATATTTACCCTATACCTAAACTTAAACCTAACCCTAAAACTAACCTTAACACTAAACGTAACACTAACCCTAACCCTAACACTAAACATAACTCTAAAACTAACCCTAAACCTAATATTAAACCTAACCGTAATCCTAAAACTAATCCTAACCCTTACCCTAAAAGTAACTATAAACCTAACCCTAAACATAATAAAAACCCTAACCCTAATGCTTACACTAAAATTAAACCTAACCATAACCCTAATCCTAAACCTAACACTTACACTAACCCTAACTCTAACACTTACCCTAAACCTAACCCTATCCCTAACCCTAACCATAACCCTAAGAATAACCATAACTCTCACTCTAACTGTTAACCTGACAGTAACCATAACCCAACCCTAATGTTAATCCTAACACAAAACTAAACCTAACATAACCCTAAACCTAAAACAAACTCTAAAACTAAACTAAACCTAACCCTAACCTAAAAATCACCCAAATCCTAACCATAAAACTAACCTTTACCTTAACACTAACCCAAAACCTAACAGTAACCCATACCCTAAATCCAACCTCTACACAAACCCTAACACTTACCTTAAAGCTAACCTAACCCTAACCCTAAACATAAACATAACCTGATTCCTTACCATAACCATAACCCTAACCCAAAACCTAAACCTAACAAAAACCCCAACCCAAAACCTAACACTAACACTAATCCTGACACTAACCCTATCATAACCCTAACATTAACATTAGACCCAATCCTAAACCGATCACTAACCCTAAACCTAATATTAACCCTAAACCTAACCCTAACCCTATCACTAACACTAACCCTATCCCTAACTCTAACACTAACTCTAACTCTAACCCTAACCCTAACCCTAACAATAACCCTAAACATAACCCTAACCCTAACTCTGTTAACCTGACAGTAACCATAACCCAACCCTAACATTAACCTTAACACAAAACTAAACCTAACATAACCCTAAACCTAAAACAAACTCTAAAACTAAACTAACCCTAACCGTAACCTAAAACTCANTAACCCTTACACTAACCCTAACACTAATCCTCACTGTAAACCTAACCCTAAAACAAACCCTAACCCTAACACTAACCCTAAAACTAAACCTAAACCTAACCTTACACTAACCCTAACAGTAATCCTAATACTAACAGTAATCTTAACCCTAACACTAACACTTACCCTAACCCTAACCCAAACTCTAAAACTTACCCTAAACCTAACCCTAAACCTAAACCTAACCCTATCCCTAACCATAACCTTAACACTAACACTAACCCTAAAGCTAAACTTAACCCTAAACCTAACACTAACACTAACGCTTACCCTATTTGTAACCCTAACCCTAATACTAACCATAACTATAAAGCTAACAATAAATCTAAACCTAACCCTATCCCTAACACTAAACATAACCCTAACTCTAACAGTAACATTAACACAAACCCTAACACTAACCATAAACCTAACCGTAACCCTAACACTAGCCATAACTCTTACAGAAAACCTAACCAAATATGTTAACCTTAACTTAACCTAACCCTTACCATAATTCTAATTCTAACTCTAACCCTACCCTAATCCTAACACGAACACTAATTCTAAACCTATCACTAACCTTAAAACTAACCCTAATCCTAACACTAATCCTAAACCTTACCCTGAACCTAGTCCTAACACTAACCCTAACCCTACCCCTAAAGCTAAACGTAACTGTAACCCTAAACCTAACCCTATACCTAAACTAATCTTAAATGTAATCGTAACCCTAATACTAATTCTAACCCTAAACCTTACACAAACCTTAACCCTAACCTTACATTAAACCTAATCCTAAACCTAACCCTAACCCTAACACTAACCCAAAGCCCAAAACTAACCCTAACACTAATCCTAACCATAAACCTACCCCTAAATCTAAACCTAACCCTAACCCTAAAACAAACCCTAAACCTAAACTTAACCCTAATCCTAACACAAAATTTAACTCTAACCCTAAACCTAACCCTAAACCTAATCCTAATACTAACTCCATCCCTAACCCTAAACCTAACAAAAAATCTAACCACAACCATAAGAGTAATCCAAACCTAAACCTAAACCTAACCCTAACCTAAACCTAACACTTAACCTAACCCTAACCTTAACCCTAAACCTAACACTAACCATAACTCTAAACTTAACACTAAACCAAACACTAAAACTAACCCTAAACATAACACAAACACTAACCCTAACCCTGACACTAATTCTAACACTATCCTTAACATTAACCCAAACTCTAAAACTAACCCTAATCCTAACATTAAACCTAAACTTAACACTAACACTAACACAAACCCTTACCTAAAACTAACCTTAAAACTAAACCTAAACCTAATACAAAACCTAACACTAACACTTACACTAACCCTAACTCTAACTCTAACTCTAACCCTAACATTAAGCCTAAACCTAACCCTAACACTAACCATAACCCTAAACCTAACACTAATTTTAAACCTAACTCTAACCCTAATTCTAATACTAACAATAACCCTAAACCTAACACAAACATTAACCCTAACCCTAACACTATCCTTAACCCTAACCCTATCCCTTACAGTAACCTTAAACCTAAACCTAAACCTACCCCTAACATGAACCCTAAGGATAACAGTAAAAATAAACCTAAACCTAACCTTAACTGTAAGTGTAAGCCTAACGCTATACCTAAACTAATCCTAAATGTAGCCATAACACTAATCCTAACCCTAACCCTCACACTTACACAAACCTTAACCATAAGTCTAACATTAACCCTAACTCTATCCATAACCCTAACACTAACCCAAACTCCAACCCTAACCCTGACACTAATCCTAATCATAATCCTAACCCTAAAACTAAAACTAACCCTAACCCTAAAACAAATACTAAACCTAAACCTAACACTAATCCTAACACAAAATTTTACTCTAACCCTAACCTTAACACTAACGCTAAAACTAAATCTAACCCTAACTCCAAGCCTAACATAACCCTAACCCTAACAGAAACCTAACCCTAAACATAACAGTAATCCTAACCTAACTCTAACCCGAACCCTAACCTAACGCTAACCCTTACTCTAATCCTAACCCAAACTCTGAAACTCATCTTAAAACAAAACCCAAGCAGAATCCTAATACTAAATCAAATCCTAACACAATATTTAACTCTAACACAAACCCTAACCCTAACCCTAAGCTTACCCTAACACCAACCCTATACCTAATCCTTAACCAAGTATAATGTGTAACCATAACCCTAATCCAACCCTAATATTAACACAAACCCTAACCCTAACTATAACACCAACCCTAACCCTAACCCTAAACCTTACACTAACACTAATCCTAACACTAACACTAATTCTAAATGTAACCTTAACCCTAATACTGACCCTACACCTAACCTTAATCTTAGCTAAAACACTAACCCTAAGCCTAACCCTAACCCTAAACCTAACCCTAAATCGAACCCTAACACTAACACTTACCCTGACAATAAACCTAAACCTCACATAAACCATAATTCTAATCCTAAATCTAACACTAACCCTCAACCTAAGTTTAACCCAAACACTAAACCTAACCCTTATGCTAATGCTAACCCTAAAACTAAAACTGAACTTTAATCTAAGAATAACCTTAACTCTAACCTTACCCCAAACCTGAACACTAACCCTAACCCTAACACTAAACCTAACCCTAACACCAACCTCAACCCAACACTTAATCGGAAACCTAAACTAACCGTAACCCTAAACCTTACCTAACCCTAACATTAACCCTAACCCTACACTAACCCTAACCCTAACACTAACACTAAAACTAACCCTAACACTAACCCTAACCAAACCCTAACACTAAACCTAAACCCAACCCTACACCTATCACTGACCCTAAAACTAACCCTAAACCTAACATTAACCTAAGCATAACTCTAACACTACTCTAACTCTAAGGCTAACTCTAACCCTAATAATAACACTAACCCTAATATGAAGACTAACCCTAATGCTCACCCTAACCCTAACTCTAACCCTAACCTATTCATATCCCTAACACTAACCCTAAACCTATCTTTAACCCTAACTTTATCCCTAAACCTAACCCTAAACCTAAACCTAATCCTAACACTAACACTAACACTAACACTAAACATAACACTAACCTTAAACCTAACCATAACACGACCCTAAACCTCAACCTAACACTAATCCTAACCCTAACCCTAACCTAACACTAACCCTAATCCTAAACCTAACCATAAATCTAAACCTTACACAAACCTTTACTGTAACTCTGAACCAAACCTAACCCTAACGCAAATCCTTACCAAAACCGTAACCCTAACTTTAACCCTAACCCTGACACAAAACCTAAACCTAATGCTAATATTAACACTAAACCTAAAACCATTACAGTGACAATAAAGCTAACACTAATTGTAACCCTAAACCTAATCGTGACCCTAAAACAAACACTAACACTAAACCTAACACTAACCTCAAACCTAACCCTAATCCAAACCCTTACCCTAACCCTAAATCTAACCCTAAACATAAAACTAAATCAAAACATAACCTTAAACTAAACCTAACACTTTCACTAACAATATCCCTAAATCTAACACTTACTCTAACCCTAAAACTAAACCTAGCCCAAACCCTAAATCTAACTCTAACCCTAACACAAACCCTAACACTAACGCTAACTTAAACACTATCCCTAACCTAACACTAACACAAACCACAACCCTAACCCTAACCTAATCCTAAACATAACACTAAGCTTAACCATCACCCAAAACCTTAAACTTACAAAAACCATAACCCTAAACCTAACACTAACCATAACCCTAATCTTAACCCTACAACTTATACAAACCCTAACCCTAACCCTAACAATAAATCTAACCATTACCCTAACCAGAACACTAACACATAGCCTAAAAATAACCCTAAAACTAACACTAACCGAAATCCTAACCATAACCCTAACAATAAGCCTAAACCTAACACTAACCTTAACTCAAACCGTAACACGACCAGTAACCCTAACCTTATACTTAACTGTAATACTAAACCTAACCTTAAACCTAACCATAACATTAACCCTAACCCTAATGCTAACCCTAATACTAACCCTAAACCTATCCCTAAACCTAACATGAACAATAACCATAATCTTAACAGTAACCCTAATACTAAAGCTAACACTAAATTTAACACTAACACTAACACTCAACATAACCCTAACTGTAACCTAACCCTAACACAAACCCTAACACAAACCGTAACCCTAAACCTAACCTAATGCTAACCCTCACCCTAATTCTAACACTAACTCATACTCTAACCCTAAAATGGACCCTATCCCTAACCCTAACACTAAACTTAACCATAACTCTACCCCTAACACTAACACTAAACCTAACTCTAAACCTTGACCTGAGCAAACCCTAACATTTACCCTAACATTAAACCTAAACCTAACTCTAAACCTAACATTAACACTAACCCTAACACAAACCCTAACCCTAAACCTAACACTAAACCTAACCCTCACAATTATCTTTACCCTAACCTTAACCATAACACTAACTCTAACCCTAACCTTAACCCTAACATTAACACTAATCCTAACCCTAACACTATCACTAGACCTAACCCTAACTATAAAAAGAAACGTAACCCGAACACTAAACTTAACTGTAAACCTAACACAAATCGTAACCCTAAAACTAATCCTAACTCTAATATTAACCCTAAACATAACCCTAAACCTAACACTAACCCTAACACTAAACATAACCCGAACACTAACCGTAAACCTAACCCTAACACTAACACTAAATCTAACACTAAACCTAACACTAACCCTAATATTAACCCTATCCCTAATCCGTACACTAAACCTAACCCTAAACATAACATTAATTCTAATCGTAACCCTAAACATAACCTAAGCCTAACCCAAATCCTAATTCTAACACTTGTCCTAACCCTAACACACACTTTATCCCTAACCCTAAGACGAAACCTAACCCTAAAAGTAACATTAAACCTCA
Source organism: Marmota marmota marmota (assembly GCF_001458135.2). Lineage (NCBI taxonomy): Eukaryota > Metazoa > Chordata > Mammalia > Rodentia > Sciuridae > Marmota > Marmota marmota. Next base: position 42,739 of record NW_026007354.1, read on the forward strand.
CTCTAACACTAACCCTAACAATAGCACTAACACTAAACCTAACCCCTACCTGAACCTAACCTTAACCCTAACCCTAAAAGAAACCCTAAAACTAAATCTAACACTAACACTAAACCTAACCCTAATCCTAAACCTTGTACTAACCCTAAACCTAAAGCTAACCCTAACACAAACTCTAACCAGAACCCTAACCAGAACCCTAACACATAACCTAATCCTAACCCTAACCCTAACATTAACACTAACCCTAAAACTAACACTAACACTAACCCTAACCTTAAACTTACCCCTAAAACAAATCCTAACCCTAACACTAATCCTAACAACACTAACCCTAACCATAATCTTAATCCTAACACTAACCTTAACACTCACCCTAACCCTAAGACTAACCTTAAAAATAACCCTAAACCTAACACTAATCCTAACACTAAACCTAACACTAATCCTAACACTAAACCTAACACTATCCCTAACACTAAACCTAACCCTAACACTAAACCTATCGCTAACCCTAATCCTAACACAAAACCTAATCCTAAATCTAACACTAACCCTAAACCTAACCCTAACCCTAAAACTTACACTAAACCTAACCCTAAGACTAATGGTAACACTAAGTCTAAACATAACCCTAACCAGAACATTAACACATACCCTAAACCTAAACCGAATTCTAACACTAACACTAACACTAACCCTAACCCTAACACTAACCATAAACTTAATGCTAAGCTTAACCCTACCTCTAACACGAATCATAACACTAACACTAATCCTAACTCTAACACTAACCCAAACCATAACCCTAACCCTAACACTAATCTTAAGACTAACCTTAAGCCTAATATTATCCCTAAACTTAACCCTAACCCTAACACTAAACCTAACCCTAACCCTAACACTAACACTGACGCTAACAGTAACCCTAACCCTAACACTATACCTAAACCTAACACAAA
>NW_026007354.1:44044-64777 GCF_001458135.2 Marmota marmota marmota
CTAAACCTAACACTAATCCTAACACTAAACCTAACACTATCCCTAACACTAAACCTAACCCTAACACTAAACCTATCGCTAACCCTAATCCTAACACAAAACCTAATCCTAAATCTAACACTAACCCTAAACCTAACCCTAACCCTAAAACTTACACTAAACCTAACCCTAAGACTAATGGTAACACTAAGTCTAAACATAACCCTAACCAGAACATTAACACATACCCTAAACCTAAACCGAATTCTAACACTAACACTAACACTAACCCTAACCCTAACACTAACCATAAACTTAATGCTAAGCTTAACCCTACCTCTAACACGAATCATAACACTAACACTAATCCTAACTCTAACACTAACCCAAACCATAACCCTAACCCTAACACTAATCTTAAGACTAACCTTAAGCCTAATATTATCCCTAAACTTAACCCTAACCCTAACACTAAACCTAACCCTAACCCTAACACTAACACTGACGCTAACAGTAACCCTAACCCTAACACTATACCTAAACCTAACACAAATCCTAACCTAAACCGTAACCCTAAACCTAACCTAATCCTAACTCTAAACCTAATTCTAACACTAACCCTACCCTAAACTTAACACGAACCCTATCTTTAACCCTAAACTAACCTTAACACTAATAATAACCCTTACACTAAATGTAAACATAACGCTAAATCTAGACCTAACCATAAACCTAAACTTAACCCAAACACTAACATAATCCTAAATCTAACCCTAAATCTAAAACTAACACTAACCCTAAGCTTTACACAAACCCTAGCCCTAAACCTAACATTAACTCTAACCCTAACCGTAACACTAAAACTAACGCAAATCTCAACCCTAACCCTAAGGCTAATCCTAAACTTATCCATAACTCTATCCCTAAACCTAACCCCAATCCTAAATCAAACCCTAACACTAAACCTAACCCTAATCCTAGCACAAACTCTAAACTCTAACAATAACCATAACCCTAAGACTAACCCTAAACTTAAACCTAAATCTAACCCTAACTGTAACACTAATCCTAACTCTAACACAAAACCTAGCCCTAACCACAACAAGAATCTTAACCTAACAATAACATTAACCCTATCCTAATGCTAACCCGAACCCTAACCCTAAATCTAAAACTAAACTTAACCCAAATCCTAACCCTAACACTAAACCTAAACCTCACACAAACCCTAACCATAACCATAACATTAAACCTAACATAACCCAAACCCTAGACCTAACCTAACGGTAAACCTAAACCTAAACCTAACTCTAAAACTAAGCTAAAACCTAAACCTAAACCTAACCCTAACACTATCCTTAACCCTAAGCCTAAATCTAACACTAACACGAACCCTAACCATAACACGAATCCTAACCCTCACCCTAACACTAACACAAATCCTAACCCTAACCCTAAATATAAATCTAACCCTAACACACACCCTAACCTTTTCCTTGACCCTATCCTAACCCGAACCCTAAATTTAACCTGAATCCTAACTGTAACCATAACCTTGAACCTAACCCTAACCTTAACACAAACGCTAAACCTAACCCTAACACTAACCTAAACCTAACCCTTTCCCTAGACCTTACATTAACAATAAACCTTACACTAATTCTAACCCTGACCATAAACCAATCCCTAAAATCAACCCTAACCTTAACCCTAACCCTAAACTCTAACCCTAACGCTAACACTAACACTAAATTTAACTGTAAACTTAACCATAACCCTAACACTTACCCTAACCCTAACCCTACCTCTAACACATACAATAACCTAAACCTAAACGTAACACTAATCCTAAACCAAACCTTAAAATTAACCTAAAACTAACCCTAACACTAAACCTAACCCTAACAGTAACCCTAACACAAACCCTAACCATAGACCTAACATTAACCCTAAACCTAACCCTAACCCTAGTGCTACACATAACCGTAATGTTAACTCTAACGCTAATCCTAACCATAACACAAACCCTACACCTAAATCAAACCCTAACACTAATCCTATCCCTAACACTAATCCTAACACTAACCATAAAACTAAACCTAACACTAACGCTAACCCTAACCCTAAATGTGACCATAACTCTAACCCTAAACCTAACCTTAACACAAACTGTAACCCTAACCTAAATCTAAACCTAAAAGAAAACCTAAACCTAAACCTAAACCTAACCCTAACCATAACACAAAATGTAACCCAAAATCTACCCCTAACCCGAACCCATAAACTAACCCTAACCCTAACTTTAACACTAACTCTAACCTTAACCGTAACCAAAACCCTAACACCTAGCCTATTCTAACCCTAACACTAAAAATAATCCTAACCCCATCCTTAACACTAACCCTAACCCTAACACTGAAGCTAACCTTAAACCTAAACTTAACACAAATTGTATCCCTAACCCTAACAATAAGACTAATATTAACCCTAACAGTAACCATAACCCTAACTGTAACCCTAACCCTAATCTAATACTAACCCTAACCCAGACCGTAACCCTAAACCTAATCCTAATTCTAACACTAATCCTAATCCTAACCCTAACCATAACCCTAACATGAATTCTGTCCCTACCCCCAACACGAACATTAACCCTAACCGTAACCCTAACACTAACCCTAAACCTAACCCTAAACATAGTCCGAACTCTAACTGTAACCCTATCCCTAACATTAAACCTAAACCTAACAGTAACACTTACACTAACTTTAACCTTAACCCTAACCAGAACCCTAACACATAGCCTAACCCTAACAATATCACTAACCCTAACCCTAACCCTAACCTTAACACAAACTTTAATCCTAACCCTATCATCAATTGTAACACTAACATTAATCCTAACCCTAATAGTAAACCTAACCGTAATCCTAACCCTAACACTACCCCTATCACTAACCCTAATCCTAACACTATCCCTAACACTAAGCCTAAACCTAACAGTAACCTTAAAACTAACCCTGACATTAACCATAAAAATCACCATAACCATAACTAACCCTATTCCTATTGGTAACCGTAACCCTAAGAAAAACACTAACACTAACGCTAACACAAACCCTAAACCGAACCTAACCCTAAGCCTAACACAAACCATAACCCTAAACCTAACATAACCCTAACACTAACACTAACCATAACCCTAACCCTAACACTATTTCTAAACTTAACCTTAACCCTAACACTGAACCTAAGCCGAACCCTAACACTAACCCTGACACTAACCCTAATGCTAACCCTAACCAGAACACTAACACATCACCTAAACCTAACCCCAACCCTAATACTATCACTAACCCTAAACCTAACACTAATCCAAACCCTAACACTAAACTTAACTCTAACTCTAACCCTAAATCATACCTTAACACAAATGCAAATTGTAACCCTGAACCTAAACTAACCTAATGTAAACCTAACCCAAATTCCAATCCTAACCCTAACCCTAACCCTTACACTAATCCTAACCCTAACGCTAATCCTAAAACTAACGCTAAACCTAACCCTAACTCTAAACCTAATCTGAAACTTTAACCCTAAACCTTACACTAACCCTAAACCTAACACTAACTCTAAATGTAACCTTAACTCTAACACCAACACTTACCCTAACCCTACCCTAACTCTAACACTTACCCTAAACCTAACCCTTACCCTAACCCAAACCTAAACCTAACACAAACCCTAATTCAAAACTTAAATGTAACCCTAACACAAACCATAACCTTAATCCTAACTCTAACCCTAACCTTAACCCTAACCCTAAACCTTACACTAACCCTAACCCTAACCCTAACACTAACACTAATTCTAACCAAAACCCTAACCAGAACCCTAACACATAGCCTATCCTTATCCTAACAGTAACATTAACCCTAATCCTAACAAGAATTGTAGCCCAAAACCTAAGCCTAATCCGAATATTAACCGTAACCCAAACACTAACCCTAACCCTAACTCTAACCATAACCCTAACCAGAATACTAACACACAGCCAATCCTTACCCTAACACTAACACTAACCCTAAACCTAACCCTAACACTAACACTAAAACTAACTCTAAATTTAACCCTAATCCTAACATGAATTGAAACTTTAAACCTAAGCCTAAGCCTAATATTAATCCTAACCCTAACAATAAATTTAACACTAACCCTAAACCTAACCCTAAACCTAACACTAACCCTAAAGCTACCCCTAATTTTAATATTAAGCTAACTCTAACCCTAACACTCAACCTACCACTAATCCTAAAACTAACCCAAACCCTAAACCAAACACAATCGCTAACCCAAACTGCAACCCTATACCTACCCTAACGCTAAACCTAACACTAATTCTAACACTAGCCCTAACCCTTAGCCTAACACAAACTGGGTCCCTAATCTGAACACTAAAATTAACCCTAAACTTAAACCTAATTCTAACCCTAAACCTAACTCAAACCTATCCCTAACCCTAATCTTAACCCTAACATTATCCGTAATTCTAAACCTAGACCTAACCCAAAACCTATCCATAACCTAACCCTAACACTAAACCTAACCCTAACACTAATGCTAACCTAACCCTAACCAGAAACCTAACTCATAGTCTTACCCTAACCCTAAGCCTAAAACTAACACTAACTCTATTTCTAATCATAACACTAAACCTTACCTTAACACTAAACTTAACCCTAACCCTAACACAAATCGTAACCCTAAACTAATCCTAACCCTAAAACTACCAAAACTGTAAAACTAACATTAACACTACCCCTATCACTAACCCTAATCCTAACACTAAACATAAACCTAACCCTAATTCTAACACTAAACCTAACCCTAATCCTAATTCTAATCATAAACCTAAACCTAACACTAAACCTAACCCTAACCCTAAAAAAACCCTAACCTAAACCTAACCCTAATCTTAATACAAAATTTAACTCGAAAGGTAACATTATCCCTAAACGTAACCCTAAAGCAAACCCTAACAAACCCTAACCATAACCATAACAGTAACCCTAATCTAACCCTAAATATAACCCTAACATAATGCTAACACTAACACTAAGCCTAACCCTAACTCTAACACTAACCCAGTCCCCAAATCTATACCTAACGCTATACCTAACTGCAACCCTAACCTTGACAGTAACCGTAACCCTAAACCTAACACAATCCCTAACACTAACCCTAAACCTAACTCTAACACTAACACTAACCCTAACAATAACCCTAAGCATAAGCTGATGCTAATAATAACCATAACCCTAACCCTAACCCTACCCCTAAACATAAGCCTAAACCTAACACTAACCCTAAACCTAACCGTAACACTAAACCTAAACATAAGCCAAACAGTAAATCTAACCCTAATCCTATCTATATCCTAACCCTAACCCAAACCCTAACCCTAACTCTAACACAAACCCTAAACCTAACCTACATCAAAGCCTAACACAAACCATGACCCTAACCCTAACATAACCCTAACCTTAACACTAACCATAACCCTAACCCTAACACTAATACTAAATCTAACCCTAACCCTAACACTAAACCTAACACTAACACTAACACTAATTCTAACAATAACCCTAACTCAAACTGGAGCCCTAAACCTAACCTAGACCATACCCTAAACCTAAACCTAACACTTACCATAAACCTAACCCTAACACTAACCCTAAGCCTAACCCTAACATTAACTCTAACTCTAAACCTAAACCAAACCCTAACACTAACCCAAATCCTAACCCTAACCAAAACACTAACTGCTAAGAGCCATAGCCAAGTAGTAATGATGCATGGCATTTTTGGTTGAAAGGTGACACCAGCAAGCCATTGAGATGATATGATTATGTTAAGATCTGCATTCAAATGGATATTAGACCCCTGCTGTCCACCTGGGCCTGCTAAGGGACTCCTGGAGAGTTCCCATTGGTTGGGGAAGTGTGGTAGGAGGGAATTCCAGAGGAGGGATTTCCTGTTGATGTGTGTCCAGGAGAACTCCACATGTGTGGGTCAGCAGATTTCCCAGGAGCATACAGGGCATTGGTGGGAGTTTAAAAATAAAGTTTGTTCCTGTTTCAGTGGCTCTTGATGTTGTGCCCAGGTAGACTGCGGCAACTAACCCTAAACTTTACCCTAACCATAACACTAAAGGAAACCCCAATGCTAAACATAACACTAATTGTAAACATAACCCTAAACGTAACCCTAACCCAAACCCTAAACATAACACAAAGCCTAACCCTATTTCTAAGCCTAACACTAACCCTAATAATAACCCTAACCCTAATCCTAAACCTTATCCTAAACCAAACCCTAAACCTAACACTTACCCTAACCCTAACTGAAACACTAACCCTAAATATAACCCTAACCATAACTCTAACCCTAATCCTAACCGTAACCATAACCTTAACCCTAATCCTATCCCTAACCCTAACTCTAACACTAACCCTAAATATAGCCCTAGCCATAACTCTAACCCTAATCCTAACCGTAACCATAACCTTAAAACTAATCCTATCCCTAACCCTAAAACAAATCCTAACACAAAACCGAAACCTCAACCTAACTCTAAACCTAACCTTAACCCTAACAAAAAACCTAACCAAAAAACTGACACTAACCCTAAATCGAATCGTAAATGTAACCCTTACTCTAATCCTAACCCTAACAGTAACACTTACTCTAAAGGTAACCCTAACCAAAACCATAAGACATAGCCTAAACCTAACCCTAACCCTAACCCTGACACTAAACCTAACACTAAGGCTAAATCTAACCCTAACCCGAACCCGAATGGTAAACTAAACCCTAACACTAAACCTAACCCTAACACAAACCCTAATCCAAACCTTAACACTAAATCTAACCTAACCCTAAACATAACTATTACATTACCCTAAAACTTATCCTAACCCTAACACTAACAGAAACACTAACCTAAACCTAACCCTAAGCCCAAACATAACCCTAAACTAACCCTAATCCTAACACTAAACCTAACCTTAACCCTAACTCTAACCCTAACCCTATCACTAAACCTAACATTTTCCTAAACCTAACCCTAACACAAACCCTAATAATAACATTAAGCCCAACCCTAAACCTAACCCTAAAACTAACCCATATCTAATTTGAAAACCTAACACTAAATCTAAATCTATCTTTAACCCTAACTCTATCCCTAACCCTAACCCTAACACTAACCATAAACCCAACCCTAACACTAAATCTAAACCTAACACTAACCCTAAATCTAATAGTAACACGAACCATAACCCTCACCATAACACTAAACCTAACTTTAACCCTAACACTAACCCTAACCCTAAGTGTAAAACTAGCCCTAACACTAAACCTAAACTGAAACCTAAATCTAATCCTAACACAAAATGTAATCCTAACCCTAAAATAAACCTAGCACTAAAACTAACCCTAAACTGAATCCTAACCACAAACCTAATCCTAACCCTAATCCTAAAAATACCACAAAAGCTTAAACTAACCGTAACCCTAATACTAACCCTAAACCTGTCCCTAACCTAAACCTTATACAAACCCTATCCCTAAAACTAATTCTAACACTAACTGTAACCTAAATCTAAAATAATCCCTAACCCTAACCCAAACATTAACCCTAAACCTAAACCTATCCCTGACCCTTACACAAACCCTAAACCTAACCATAACACTAACTCTAACCGTAGCTTTAACCCTAACCCTAACACTTATCCTAACCCTAAACCTAACTCTAACACTTACCCTATACCTAACCATAACCCTAACACTAAACCTAACACTAACCTAACACTAAACCTAACACTAAATCTAACCCTAACCCTAACTCTAACCATAACACAAACCCTAAACCTAACTCTAACACAAACCCTAACCTTATCCCTAAACCTACTGCTAGCCCAAAACCCAACCCTAACCCTAACTCTAATCCTAACCATAACCCTAAACTTAACACTAACCCTAAACCTAAATCTCACAAAAAACCTAATCCTAAACCTAACCCTAACCCTGACCCTTACAATAACCATAACCCTAACACTAACTCTAAACATAACCTCAATCAGAAACCTAAAACATAGCCTAATCCTAATTTTAACACTAACACTAACTCAAACCCTAACACTAACCCTATCCCTAACATTAACCTAAACACTAACTCTAACACGAATAATAACCCTGACTCTAAGACAAACACTAACACTAACCCTGACCATAACCCTTACCCTAACACTAACCCTAAACCTATCATTTACCCTAACATTAATCCTAAACCTAACCCTAAACCTAACAGTAAACCTAAACATAACCATAACATTAACCCTAACACTAACCCTAACACTAATTTTAACACTAAACCTAACACGAACCATAACCCTAACCCTAACCTTAACCCTAAACCTAACACAAACAATAATTCAAACTGTAACACTAATATTAACCTAACCCTATCCCTACCCCTAATTCTAACACTAACTCTATCCCAAACCCTAACACGAAACCTATCCTTAACCCTAACACTAACCTTAACCCTAATCCTAACCCTAACACTAACCCTAATCCTAACCCTAAACCCAGACCTAACCCTAACCCTAAGCTTTGCCCTAAAACTAAACCTTTCCCAAATCCTAAACCTAAACCTAACACTAACCCGAACACAAACCCTAACCCTAAACCTAACACTAATCCGAAACCTAACCCTAACCCTAACACTCACACTAAAACTAACCGTAACCCTAACCCTAACACTTACTTTAACCCTAACCCTAACACATAACATAACGCCAACCCTAACCCTAACACTAACACTGAACCTAAACCTAACCCTAAAACTAACCCTAACCATAAGCCTAACCTTAAACCTAACCCTATCAGTAAACCAAACCCCAAATCTAACCCTAATGCTAAACCTAACCGTAACCCTATCATTTACCGTAACACTAACCATAACCATAAGCCTAACCCTAACACTATCCCTACTCCTAATCCTAACCTTAACCGTAACCCTAAGCCTAACTCTAACCCTAGCCTTTACCTAACATTAACCCTAACCCTAACAGTAACACTAAAAATAAACATAACATTAATCCTAGCCCTAACCCTAATACTAACCCTAAACACTAATTTAACCTAAACACTAAACGTTAACCTAAACACTAACTCTAACACTAATGAAACCTAACCCTAACCCTAAACCTAACCATAACAGTAACCCTAACAAGAACCTTAACCTAAACCAAACACTAACCCTAAACCTAACCCTTAATCTAAGCCTCTTACTAACCCTAACCATGAACCTAACCCTAACACTAACTCTAACCAGACAAATAACACAAAGCCTAATGATAAGCGTAATCCTAACACTAACAGTAAACCTAACCTAATCCTAAAACTAACCCTAACCCTGATGCTAAACTTAACCCGAACCCTAACATGAATCATAAACCTAAAACTAAATCTAACCCTAACACTAACCCTAACGGTAATCCTAACCCTAACACTAAACCTAACACTAACCCTAACACTAACACTAAACCAAAACCGAACCCTAAACCAAGCACTAAACCTAACCCTAACCTTAACACTATTCCTAACCCTAACTTTAACTCTAAGCCTAACTCTATCCCTAACAGTAACCCTGAGGCTAGACATCACCCAAACGCTAATCCTAACCGAAACCATAACCATAACAATAAACCTAAACTTAACCATAAAAATCTAAACCCTAACCCTAATCCTAACACAAATCCTAACTCTAACCTTAAAACTAACCCTAACACTAACCCTAACCCTAACACTAAACCTAACTCTAACCCTAACCCTATCCCTAACCCACAAATAACCCTAACCATAAATGTAACCCTAACCTAACCAAAACTCTAACCCTATCCTAATGCTAAAACTAACCAAAACCCTAACTCTTAAACTAAACTTAACCCAAAACCTAAACCTATCCCTAACACTAACTCTAACCCTAACACAAACCTTAACCCTGAACCTAACTGTAACCTAACCCTAACCCTATCCCTAAATTTAATCTTAATCCTAACCAATACCATGAACCTAACACTAACCCTAACACTAAACCTAAAACTAAACCTTTTCCAAATCCTAAACCTAAACCTAACACTAACCCTAACTTTAATCCTAAATCTAAAATAACACTAACATTAACACAAACCCTAAACCGGACCGTAACACTAACCCTAAACCTTTTCCTAAACCTAGCCCTAATTCTAACCCTAAAAGAAACCCTAAACCGAAACCTATTACTAACCCTAATCTAACCCTAAACCTAACCCTTACACTAACCATGAACCTAACCCTAACCCTTACACAAACTCTAACTGTAACCATAACCAGAACCCTAACATATATCCTAACCCTAACCCTAACACAAACACTAACCCTAAACATAACGCTAAACATAACCCTAATACTAACATGAATCGTAACCCTAACACTAATCCGAACACTAAAATTAACCCTAACCATAACCTAAACCTAACACTAATCCTAACACTAAAGCCTAACCTAAACCAAACACTAACCCTAAACTTAACCCTTACTCTAATGCTCACACTAAGCCTAACCGTAACCCTAAACCTAACTCTAACAATAACCATAACACATAGCCTAATGATAACCATAACCCTAACACTAACACTAAACCTAACCCTCACCCTAACACTAACCCTAATCCTAACCTAACCCTAACATTAAACATATCCCTAACCCTAACACTAACCATAACACTTACCTTAACTCTGACTTTTAACCTAACCATAATCCTAAACCCAACCCTATCACTAATTCTAACACAAACTCTAAAAGAAACTGTGAAACGAAACATAACCTAACCCTAACACTAACCCCAGCACTAACTTTAAACCTAACCATAATCCTAAACCCAACCCTATCCCTAACTGTAACACAAACCCTAAAACATACAGTGACACTAAACCTAACCTAACCCTAACCCTAGCCCTACTTCTAATACTAACCCTAACACTAAAGCTTACTTGAACCCTATCCGTAACCCTAACACTAACATTAACCCTAACCCTAACTATAACTCTAAACCTAAACCTAAACTTAGACCTAACACTAACCCTAACCAAAACCCTAACAACAAACCTAACCCTAACTGTAACCCTAACACTAACCCAAACCTAAAATAATCTAAACCGGAACCATAAAAGCAAACCTAACCCTGAACATAACCCATACACAAACCTTAACCCTAACCCTAACATTAACCCTAACCCTAACACTAATACTAACACTAATCCAAACTCCAACCCTAACCGTAATGCTAATCCTAATCGTAACACTATCCCTAACCCTAAACCTAACATGAACCCTAAAACAAACTCTAAACCTAAACCTAACTCTAATCTTTACACAAATTTTAACTCTAACACTAACCCTAACCCTATCTCTAACACTAACCTTAACCCTAAACACAACCCTAACCCTAGTAGAAACCCTAATCCTAACCATAACAGTAACCCTAATCTAACCCTTCCCCTAACCCTAACCTAATGATAACCCTTATCCTAAATTTAACCCTAAATCTAAAACTAAACTTAAACAAAAACCTAGCCCTAACACTAACCCTAATCCTAACACAAAATCTAACATTAATACAAACACTATCTGTAATCCTAACCCTTACCCTAAACTACCCCTAACCCTATTCCTAAAACGAATGCAAATTCTAATTGTAACCCTAACCCTAACCCCAACCCTAACATTAACACAAACCCAAACTCTAAACATAACACTAATCCTAAAACTAACCAGAACCCTAAACCTTACACTAACCTTAATCCTAACACTAACACTAACACTAACTGTAATGTTAACCCTAACCCTAACAGTTTCCCTAACCCTAACCTTACCTCTAAACCTAACAATAAACTAACCCTAACACTAACCCTAAACATAAGCCTAACCCTAACCCTAACCATAACACAAATCCTTATCCTAACCCTAACCCTAACACTAAAACTAAATCTAACCTTAACACAAACTGTAACCTTAACCTTAAACCTCCCACTAACCCTAAACCTAATCCTATCTCTAACCCTAACACAGACCCTAACCCAAACCATATCTCTAACCCTAACCTAACACTATTCCTAACCCTAATTATTACACTAACCCTAACCCTAAGACAAACCGTATCCGTAACTCTAACACTAACCTTAACTGTAACCTTACCCAAACACTAACCCTAAACCTAACCCTAATTTGAGCCCTAACCCTAACCCTAACCCTAACCCTGAAACTAAACCTAAGCATAAAATAAACTTAATCCTAAACGTAACCCTAACCCTAACACTTAGATAAAATCTAATTCTAACCCTAACATTAACCCTAACCCTAACCCTAAAACTAACATTAAACCAAACCCCCACCCTAACACTAATGCTAATGCTAACATAACCCTAACCCAAACCTAAACCAAACCCTAAAACAAACCCTAACCCTAACCCTTACCATAACATTAACCCTTATTCTAAACCTAAACCTAACTCTAACCTTAACATTAACCCTAACCATAACCATAACAGTAACCGTAACCTAACCCTAACCCTAACCTAACCTAAGGCTAACCCTAACCATAACCTAACTCTAAAACTAAACTTAACCCCAAATCTATCCTTAATACTAACACTAAACCCTAACACAAAATCCAAACCGAACACAAATCCTAACCCTAATCCTAACCCTAACCTAACCCTAACCCTATCCCTAAACTTAACCAGAATTTTAACCGAAACAATAAATGTAACCCTATCCCTAACACTAATATTAACACAAATCCTAACTCTTACCCTAACACTAACACTAAACCTAACCCTAACCCTAATCCTTACACTAAACCTAACCCTACCCCTAATCCTTACACTAAACCTAACCCTAACCCTCACACTAACACTACCTCTAAACGTAAACCTTAACCTAAATATAAAATTTACCTAAACCTAACCTTAACCCTTACCGTAACAATAACCCTAACCCTAACCCTAACTCTAAAACTAATCCTGATCCGAACCTTAAACCCAACCCTAATCCTAACATTAACCCTAACACTAAACATATCCTATAACTAAACCTAAACCTAAACCTAATACACACACTAACACACTAACCCTAACGCTTACACTAACCCTAAACCTAACCCTAACCTTAACACTAACTCTAACCATATTCTTAATCCTAAACCTAACATTTACCCTATACTTAACACTAAACCTAATGCTTACACTAAACCTAACCGTAAACTGAACACTAACCCTAACCCTATGCCTAACACAAACCCTAACACTAACTCTAACCCTAACACTTTCACAAAACCTAAACCTAACTCTAACCATAACACTAACTCTAACCCTAACACTAACCCTAACACTAACACTATGCCAAAACTCAATGCTAACCCTAATCATAACCCTAACCTTAACCCTAACCCTAACACTAACACTAACACAAACACTAACTCCTAAACTTAACCCTAACATTAACCCTAACCCTAAACCTACCTCTAGCACTAAACCTAAAACTATGCCTAACCATAACCCTAACCCTAAAAATAACCCTAAACCTAACCCTAATCCTAATACTAAAACTAACCTTAACCCTAAACCTAACACGAAACTTATCCTTAACCCTACCAGTAAACTTAACCCTAAAAGTAACAGTAACACTAACCCTAAACCTAAACCTAAACCTAGCCCTAACCCTAAGGCTAACCTTTTTATCTAACACTAAACCTCACCATAACCCTAAACCTAACCCTAAAAGTAACCCTAAAACAAACCCTAACCCTAAACCTAACACTAACCCTAAACCTAACCCTAACCCTAATGCTCACACTAACACTAACCGTAACTGTAATCCTAACACTAACTCTAACCAGAATCCTAACACATAGCCTAAAGCTAACCCTCATCCTAACACTAACACTAAACCTAACACTAACCCTAAACTAACCTTAACCCTGATGCTAACCTTAAGCCTAACCCTAACACGAATTGTAATCCTAAACCTAACCCTAAACTTAACC
Source organism: Marmota marmota marmota (assembly GCF_001458135.2). Taxonomy (NCBI): domain Eukaryota; kingdom Metazoa; phylum Chordata; class Mammalia; order Rodentia; family Sciuridae; genus Marmota; species Marmota marmota. The sequence goes on from NW_026007354.1 coordinate 58,176, forward strand.
TTAACCCTAACCCTAACCCTAAACCAAACACTGAACCTAACACTAACCGTAACATTAACCCTAATAATAACCCTAACATAAACCCCAATCCTAACACTAACCCTAAACCTAACCTAAACCTATACCTAACCCTAACACAAAACCTGAACAAAATGGTAACTCTAAACCTAAGCTACCCTAACCTTAACCCTAATTCTGATACTAACCCTAACCCTATCCCTAACATCAAAAATATCTGTAACACTAACACTTAACCCTAAACCCAACCCTAACACCTAAACCTAACCCTAATCCTAGCCCTAACCCTAACCTTAACATTAAAACTAATGCTAAACCTAACCCTAAGATGAAAGGTAAATCTAACCCTTACCTTAAAACTAACCATAACCCTACCCATAACCCAAAACCTAACCATTACCCTAACCGTAACCCTAATACTTAGACAAAACTTAACCCTAACCCTAACACTAACACTAACACTAAACCAAACCCCAACGCTAACCCTAACGCTAATCCTAACTGTAACCCTAACCCTAAACTTAAACCTAAACGTAACCCTAAAAAACCCTAACTGTAACCCTAACCCTAATACTAACACAAACTCTAACTCTAAACTTAAACATAACACTAATCGTAAACCTAACCCTTCCCTTAAATATAATCCTAACCCTAAACCTAACCCTAATGCTACCAGTAACCCTGACCCTAACTCTAAAACTAACCTTAACCCAAAACCTAACCCTAACCCTAACACAAAATTTATACCTAACACAAGCCCTAACCTTAACACTAAGCCTAACCCAAATCCTAACCAAAACCTTAAACCTAATCTTAACACAAACACTAACATTAATACAAACCTAACTCTAACTCTATCACTAACCCTAAACATAACCATAACTATATTCCTTACACTAAACCTAATCCTAAACCTAACAATAACACTAACTCTAATGGTAACCTTAACTCTAAACCTAATACTTACCCTAACCCTAAACATAACTCTAACCCAAACACTAACACTAACACTAACCATAACCCTAAACCTAACTCCAAAACTAAGCCTGACCCTAACCCTAACCATAATCCTAACCATAACATTAAACCTAACCCTAAACCTAACTCTAACCCTTACCCTAAAACTAACCCTAAACCTAAACCTAATCCTAATACAAACCGTATCCCTAACCCTTACACTAACCCTAACCTTAACCCTAACCCTAACTCTAATTCTAACCATAACCCTAATCCTAAAACTAACACCCTAACCCTAAAACTAATATTAAGCCAGAATCCAAACATAATCCTAATCGTAACCTTACCCTTAAGCCTAACCCTAACACTAACACAAACCATAACCCTTACCCTAAACCTAAAACTAACCTGAAACCTAAACCTACCTCTAACACTAACCCTAAAACTATGCCTAAACATAACCCTAACCCTAATAATAACCCTAACACTAACTCTAACACTAACCCTAATCCTAACCCTACCCATAAACATAACTGCTGAGAGCCATTGCCAAGTAGGTATGACACATGGCATGACCCAGGTCATTTGCAGTGACATTGCATGTAAGGTGACCTTGCTCAAGGACCAGGGCAGATCCAGGTTTAGGGTGTATCCTGCTGGGATTAGGGAGTATCCCACTCCTTGGGTTTAGGGCGGTTCCAGGTTTAAGGTGTACCCTGCTGGGAATAGAGTGTATCCTTCTGCCTCAGGCTCGCCTGCTCCTTGAGTTCCCGTTGAGTTCTCGTGGGATTCGGAGAGTATTTGGGATTCAGAGCCCGGTGGAGTGGGTGGATTTTGCCCAGAACATGGATTTGCCCAGAACGTGTGTGTAAAGTGCCGGTGACAGTTTGAGAATAAAGAGTTGCTGTTTGAGTCTACAAGGTGTATGGTGGCTCGTGATTTTGTGCCCAGCCAGACTGTGGCATTTGGTGGCCCATACGGGGAACCTCTGAAACTTGGAGGTAAGTGAAATTGCTCGCCCCTGAGAGAAGGCGAGAGAATGGGTGACCATTTCAAAAAACAATGTGTTCTTCTTTTGATTTATTTTGTTTTTGTTTCAAGCTGCCTATACCTAGAAATTTCTCAGGCAAACTGGGAAAAATGGTTGGCTCAAGGTTTGAAGTTTGTTGGCCCTGAGGAAGAGAAAAATGATACAACGATTTTTCATTCCGTTTTTGTTTCATTCAGTTTCGGTTTTGTTTTGTGTTATCTTATTGGGTTGTGTTATCTTTATAGTAGATTAGAAATTAGTAAAAAACAAACCGAAAAGGTGTTAAGTAAATTGTTAGAGGTTCAGACCATGGAGAAAGACATTATAGATCAAGCAAAAGAGAAGGTCTCTCGAGCTAGTCAGACAGAGGAAGAAAATTTAAAGGAAAAGGGGTTATTAGGAAAAAGGCCAAAACAGGAGGCTGTTATTAACTCCGTTTTATCACCAGAGGGCGTAATTCAACCAACAGCCCCACCGATGGAGACAGCTGAGTGGCCCTCAAACCCCGTAGTTGATAAATGGGATCCTGAGACAGGACCTCAAAGATTAGCATGCCCTGTACTTGAACAGGCAGGAGGGCAGCGAATTCACCGTGCTTTAGATTTTAAAACAGTGAAGCAGTTAAAGGAGGCTGTAACAACCTATGGTCCCCAAGCTCCCTTCACGGTAAGCATGGTCGAGTCCATTACTAACTTGGACATGACGCCAGCAGATTGGGCTAGCATGTGTAAATCTGTACTAAATGGAGGACAATATTTGTTATGGAAGGTTGCCAATGAGGAATTTTGCACGGAGACAGCTAGGCGAAATGCAGCAGCCGGTTACCCTCAAAGAAATCTAGATATGTTGTTAGGAAAAGGACCTTATGAGGGTCAACGGCAACAAATTGAATATGATCCTGCTATATATGCACAAATTGCTGCAGACACAGTTAGGGCATGGAAGACTTTACAAGGACATGGAGATTTACAAGGTCAGCTATCTAAGGTAATACAGAGAGCTAATGAACCTTACGCTGACTTTGTAGATAGGCTAATTCAAACGGCTGCCAAAATTTTGGGGGATACAGAACAAGCAATGCCATTAATAAAACAACTGGCTTATGACCAAGCAAATCGTTGCTGCAGAGAGGTTATTAGACCATGGAGACATGAAGATTTAAACACATATATTAAATTATGTAGAGATATTAATGAACAAGGGCAAGTCTTGGCAGCTGCAGTACAACAGGCTTTAGATGCCAGGCCAAAAACATGCTATGATTGTGAACAAACAGGACATTTTAAAAGGAATTGCCCCATAGGAGGAGGGTTTAACAAAAGTAGGTATCAAAGGAATAGAATACCGGGTATTTGCCCACGATGCCGTAGAGGGAGACATTGGGCTAATGAATGCCGTTCTCAAACCACCATTGAGGGTACTCCCTTATCAAAAAACGGACAAAGACCAGGTATTTATCCACGATATCGTGGAGAAAGGCATCAGGCTCCATTGCCAAAAAACGGACAGGGGGGCCCAATGCTCCGGGGCCCACAACCACAAATATACGGGGCAGTGGAGGATCCCAGCAACACCATCAGGGTAGTGCCCAGGACACATTGTCCATTAAATCCCTCATCAGACAAACCCGAGGGAGCGCAGGGTTGGACATCTGCGCCTCTGCCAGAGCAGTATTAACTCCAGAGATGGGAGTTCAAATCATTCCCACAGGAGTAAAAGGACCTCTTCCCCAAGGAACAGTAGGCTTATTATTGGGACGTAGTTCATCTACATTAAAAGGACTTATGATAAGTCCTGGGGTAATTGATCCCGATTATGTAGGTGAAATAAAAATTATAGCTAGTTCTCCAAGAGGTATATCAGTAATTTCACCTGGAGATAGAATAGCACAGTTGTTAATAATACCCAGCCTACATAATAAATTTCCTAGTCATAGTGTAGAAAGAGGTTCCAGGGGATTAGGCTCCACAGGTGTAGATTGGGCTATGTTGTCTTTAAATTTAGATTCTCGCCCAATGCTAAAACTAAATATTCAAGGTCATGAGTTTAATGGGCTACTGGACACAGGAGCTGACCTTAGCATCATATCTCGTCAAGAATGGCCAAAACATTGGCCATTACAACAAGCCACTCAAACGCTTCGAGGCCTAGGAGTGGCGACTAATCCCCATAGAAGTTCTATGATATTAGATTGGAAGGATCCTGAAGGATGTGAAGGAACTATACAGCCATATGTATTGGATCATCTTCCTATAAATTTATGGGGACGAGATGTCCTAGATCAATTAGGTTTGACGTTAACAAATAACATCAATCCTAATGCGCCCACTACTAGGGCTAGACAAGGCTTTAGGAAAGAAAAAAGATTAGGAAAACAAGGGCAAGGTATAGCAGCACCAATACAAATAGATCAAGGAACAGACAGACATGGGTTGGATTTTCAGAAAGGGCCACTGAGACAATCAAAATTACTTGGAAATCAGAAAGACCAGTGTGGGTTCCTCAGTGGCCCCTGACTAAAGAAAAGATACAAGTAGCCCATGATCTGGTCAAACAACAATTAGCGGAAGGACATATACAACCTTCCATATCTCCCCATAATACTCCCATTTTTGTCATCAAAAAGAAATCTGGTAAATGGAGATTATTGCAAGATTTAAGAGCCATTAATAATGAGATGGTTATTATGGGACCTGCTCAATCAGGGATTCCTCAATTGTCTGCTTTGCCAAAAACCTGGCATGTTTTAGCTATAGATATTAAAGATTGTTTTTTTTCAATTCCAATTCATCCCGAGGATAGTCCACGTTTTGCATTTACTATCCCTGCATTAAATCATGAAGGTCCTGATCAGAGATATGAATGGAAAGTACTCCCTCAAGGGATGGCTAACAGTCCAACTATGTGTCAAATATATGTTAACAAAGCAATCCAGCCACTTAGAAATCAAAATCCTGAACTACAAATATTTCACTATATGGATGATGTATTATTGGCACATAAAGATAAAAACATATTGCTGGAATGTTATGCCACACTTACAAACTTATTAAAAATTATAATCTAGAGATAGCAATAGATAAAGTACAATTAAATTTTCCAATTAATTATTTAGGAGTTCTATTATCCTCAACCATGGTCCGTCCACAAAAATTCAAATACAAGTAGATCAACTCAAATCACTTAACGACTTTCAAAAGTTATTAGGAGACATAAATTGGATAAGGCATTATCTAGGTATACCAACAGGAGAGTTGGGACCTTTATTTGATATCCTAAAAGTTCCATCAGATGCAAATTCACCCCAAATGTTAAGGCCTGAAGCAAGAAAGGCATAAAAAATCATTGAAACATATATGGAAAATATGCATTTGGATAGAATTGATACAAGTTTGCATTTATTATTTATTTTACTACCAACAAAAAATATTCCTACAGGAGTATTTTGGCAAGAAGGCCTCTTATTATGGATACATTTATCTTATTCTCCTAACACTATTCTTACTAGGTATCCTGAGGCAGTAGGACAATTAATACTCAAAGAAATAATAGCAGCAAAGGGATTGTTTGGAATTTTTCCCAATAAAATTATTACTCTATATACTATGAATCAAATTGATGAGTTAGCTAATGAGTTAAATACTTAGGCAATAATCATGTGCAAATCTAATTTTTCATTTGATAACCACTTACCATCTAATCCTTTATTGTCCTTCTCATCATCGCATGCTGTAATTTTTACAAAAATGACAAGAAAAACACCTATCATGAATGCTCCAAATATATTCACTGATGGGTCAAATAATGGTACAGTAGCAATAGTTACACCTGATCAAACATTTACATTTTTGTACCCAAACAATCAGCTCAAAAAGTAGAGCTTAATGCAGTATTACAAGCTTTTGTGATGTTTAAAGATTCTGTATTTAATTAATTTTCTGATAGTCAGTATATAGTTAATGCTATAGTATCCCTTGAAGATGCTGGTAGGATTTCCTTTTCCTCTACTGTTTTTTCTTTGCTTTCCACTATACAAAGTCTAATCTTTGACACAAAAGATCCATTCTTTATAGGACATATCAGGGCACATACAGGATTGCCTGGAGCCCTTAGTTTGGGCAATGATTTAGCAGATAAAACTACACATGACATACAAATTTTCTCTACACTAGAAGAAGCTATAAATTTTCATAAAAAGTTCCATGTCAATGCTAATACTTTACAAAAGCATTTTAAAATAACTAAGGAACAAGCTAGACAAATAATAAAACAATGTCAAAATTGTGTGACCTTTTTATCACAAGTTAATCTTGGAATCAATCCAGAGGACTGATTCCTAACCATATTTGGCAGATGGACGTCACACACTTGCCTGAATTTGGAAAATTAAAATATTTGCATGTTGCAGTTGATATTTCTTCTGGATTTTTGATGGGCTCCCTTCATGCCGGAGAAAAAACTAAAGATATTATAGCTCATTGCTTACAAAATTTTGCCACTGTGGGCGTTCCAAAACAGTTAAAAACAGATAATGCCCCTGGTTATACTTCTACCTCCTTTAAACAATTTTGCTCATCATTTGGCATTACTCATATAA
>NW_026007354.1:67154-101703 GCF_001458135.2 Marmota marmota marmota
GCCCCAGCAAACTTCTAGCTGCCAACTGATTGGCTCCTCTGCGGTGATGCTCATTGGGCTGTTTCCCCGCCCTTTCAGACCACGGAGCTACTCATTGGGGGACATTTTTTGGCTCCACCCACGTGACCCATCCAATCGGCCTCAAGAGCAGGAGGAGTGGGGAAGGTTGAGGGGCTTGTGGGAAGCCGGTGGTGGCAGTTGGGCTCTGAGGGTTTTCCTGAGGAGCTGTGTGGTGTGGTGTGTGTGTTCCAAAAATAAAGTTCGTTTCTTTTGACAAATGGCTCCTGAATTGTGCCCAGCCAGACTGCAGCATTTGGTGGCCAAACCCCAACCCTAAACATAATGCTAAAACTAACCAGAACCCTAACCCTAATCCTAAACTTAAACCTAACCCTAAAACAAACACTAACACTAAACCTAACCCTAATCCTAATGAAAACCCTAACTCTAACCATAAAACTAACACTAACCCTAACTCTAACACAAACCCTTACCCTAACGGTAAACCCAAACTAACACTAACCCTAACCCTAACATAAGGCTAATCCTAACCCTAAACCTAAATCTGATCTTAACCCCCCCAAAAAAACCCTAACCCTTACACAAAATCTAAACTTAACACAAACACTAACCCTAACCCTAACTTAACCCTAACCATATCTCTAAACATAACTTAAATACTAACCAAAAATTAAACCTAACCCTAAATCCAACCCTAGCATTAACACCAACCCTAAAGCTAACCCTAACCCTAACACGAACCCTAACCCTATACCTAACCCTTACACTAACACGAAGCCTAGCCCTAATCCTAATACCCACACTAAAACTTCCCTTACACTAACCCTAAACATAACTTAAACCCTAACACTAAACCAAACCCTAAAACTAACACTAACCGGAATGCTAAACTTAACACTAACATTAACTCTTACCCTAAACCTAATCTGAAACAAACTTAAAACTAACACAAACCCTAACTCTAACACAAACCCTAACCTGAACTCTAACCCTAAAACTAACACTAACCTTAACACTAAGCCTAACATAAGCTTAACACTAACCCTAACCCAAAACCTAACCCTATCATAACCCTAAACCTAAACCTAACCCTAAACCTAACATTAACACTAACCCTAACCCTAACCTAACATTGAGCCTAAACCTAACTATAACTCTAACAGTAATACTAAACCTAACCCTAACCCTAACTGTAAACCTAATCCTATTTGTAACTCTAACACTAACTCTAACCCTGTCCCTTACACACAAACAAACACTAAAACTAACGTAAAAGTAACCCTAACCTAACACTAACCATAAGCCTAACATAACGCTAACCCTAAACCTAATGCTAACTCTAAATCTAACCTTAACCCCCAAAAAAACCCTAACCCTAACACTAACCCTAACCCTAACCCTAACCTAACCCTAACCGTATCTTTAAAAGTAAACTGAATCCTAAACGAAAACATAAACCTAAACCTAACCCTAACATTAACCCTAACCCTAAACCTAACCCTTACACTAACATGAACCCAAACCCTAAACCTAACACCCACACTAAAACTTACCCTTACACTAAACCTAAACATAACTTAAAACCTAACACTAAACCGAAACCTAAAATTAACACTAAGAAGAACAATAACCCTAACACTAAACCTAACACTAACCCGAACTATAACCCTAAACCTAACCTGAACCATAAGCCTAACCCTAACACTAACCTTAACCCTAAAATAAACCCTAAACCGAACTCTAAACCTAACACTAAGACTAACCATACTACTAAGACTAACATAACCCTAACACTAACCCAAAACCTAAACCTATCACTAAACCTGAACCTAAACCTAACCCTAAACCTAACATTAACACTAACCCTAACCTAACCTAACATCAACACTAACACTGAGCCTAAACCTAACCATAACAGTAATACGAAGCCTAACTCTAAACGTAACTCTAAACCTAATCCTATTTGTAACCCTAACATTAATCCTAACACTATCAGTAACACACACCCTAACACTAACCCAAACCCTAACACAAACTGTAACCCAAACAGTAACCCTAACACTAATGCTAACCCTAACCTAACTGTAATTCTAAAACTAACACTAACCCTAACATTAACCTAAACAATCACTAAAATTAACCCCAACCTTAACCCTAATGTTAATCCTAACACTAACCCTAAACCTAATCCTTAACCTTAAACTAACCCTAAACCTAACCCAAACCATAACACAAATCATAATCCTAACCCTTACACTAACACTAACACTAACTTTAACCCTAACACTAACTCTAACCATAACCCTAATCTTAACCCTAACAGTAACCCTAACTTCAACCCTAACCCTAACCCTAACACAAACCCTAAACCTAACCCTAAACTAACACTAGCTGTAAACCTAACCCTAAACCTAACACTAATCCTAACCCTAATGCTAAACTTAACCCTAACCATAACACGAATCATAATCCTAAACATAACCTTAACCCTAACACTAACCATAACAGAAAACCTAACCGTAACCCTAAACCTAACACTTATCCTAACAGTAACCATAACACTAACCCTATTTCTAACACTAACACTAAACCTAACCCTAACATGAACTCTATCCCTAACCCTAACTATAAACCTAACCCTAACCCTAACACTAACCTAACCCTACGTGTAATCCTATACATAACTCTATCCCTACATCTAGTACAAACCCTAACCTAATCCATAACCCTAATCCTATCCTAACCCTAAACATAAACCTAAAGCTAATTTTAACACTAACCCTAACTCAAAACCTAACACAGACCTTATCTGTAAACCTATGACTAACCTTAACACTATCCCTAACCCTAAAATTAAAGCTAAACATAACCCTAAACCTAAACGTAATCCTATCTATAACCATAACACTAACCTTAAACTTAACACTAAACCTAACCCTAAGACTAAAAGTAAACCTAATCTTAGCATTAACCTAACCCTAAACCTAACCTTAACACTAACACTTAGACAAAACCCAACCCTAAAAAAAAACATAACCCTAAACCTAAACCTCATCCTAACACAAACCCTAAGTCTAAACGTAAACCTAACTGTAATCTTAAACTTAACCCCAACACTAACCCTAATTATAATAGAATCCTAACCCTAACCATAATAGTAACCCTAAACTAACACTAACACTAATACTAACCTAAAGCTAACCCTAACCCTAACGCTAATTCTAAAACTAACCTTAATCCAAAACCTAACCCTAACCCTAACACTAACCATAACCCTAACACAAAATCTAAATCTAACACAAACCCTAACCCTAACCCTAACCCTAAACTAACCCAAACCGTATATCTAAACCTAACCTGAATCCTATCTGAAAACATAAACCTAAACTTAACCCTAACACTAACATTAACACAAACCCTAAACATAACCATAACACTAAACCAAAACCTAACCCTAAATCTAGGCCTATTCCTAACCCTAATCTTAACCCTAACACTAAACCTACCTCTAAACATAAACCTAAACCAAACCCTAACCCTAACACAAACACTATCCCTAAATGTAACACTAAACCTAAATCTAACCCTAAACCTTACACTTACACTAACCCAAAACCTAATCCTAATCCTTACGCTAACTCTAACCATAACCCTAACCATAACCCTAACAAATAACCTAACCCTAATCATAACACTAACACTAACACTAAACCTAACCCTAACCCTAACACTAACTCTAAGCCTAATGCTAACTATAACCCTAACCCTAACACAAATATTAAGAGTAACACTAATCCTAATACTAACCCTAAACCTAAACTTAACCCTAACCCTAACAATACACCTAACACTAAAGCTAACAGTTACACTAACCTAATCCTTACCCTAATCCTAACACTAAACCTAAATCTAACCCTAACACTAACTCTAACTCTAAAACTAACAATAACCCTAACCCTAACCCTATCCGTAACCCTAACACAAACCATAACACTAAACCTAACCTAACCCTAACCCTAACCTAATGCTACTTCTAACACTAACCCTAACTTTATACCTAACATGAACTCTATGGTAACCCTAACACTAACATTAACTCTAAACCTAACACTAACACTAACCCTAAACCTAACCCTAAACCTAACATTGAGCTTAAAACAATGTTAAACCTAACACTAAACATAATATTAAGCCTAAGCCTAACCCTACCCCTAGCAGTTATACTATACCTAACATTAACCCTAAATCTAATCCTAATCCTATTTGTGACCCTCACACTAACCCTAACACAATTTCTAACACAAACCCTAAGACTAACTCTATCACTAAAACAAACACTAACCCTAACCTAACCATAACATTAACCCTAACCCTAATCCTAACCCTGACCCTAACCCTAAAATCAATCCTAAAATTAACCCTAAACCTAACTCAAAACCTAATCCTAACCATAACCAGAACAGGAACCCTAACCCTAACACAAACACTAATCATAACCTAAACTTAAACCTAAACCTAACCAGAACCCTAACAAAACACTAATACAAACCTTAACCCTAAGGTTAACCCTGAGCCTAACATAAATCCTAACCCTACCACTAACACCAACCCTAAACCTAACCCTAACCCTAACACTAACTCTAACCAGAAACCTAACCCTAACACTAAGCCTAACCCTAACCCTAACCCTAACACTAAAAATAAACCTAACCCTATCACACACATTAAATCTAAACCTAACTCTAACCATATCGTAAACCTAACCCTAATCCTTACACTAAAACTTACCCTAACCTGAACACTAACACTAACCCTAGCAGGCAACCTAACCAGAAACCTAACACATATCCTATCCCTAACCCTAACCCTGACCCTAACACGAATCCAAAACCTAAACCTAACCCTAACCTTAACATTAATCATAACCATAACCCTAACCCTAACACTAAACTTAAGCTTAAATCTAACACTAACCCTAACCATAACCATAACCATAACACTAACCCTAACCCTTACCCTGACACTCACACTAACCTAATTCTATCCCTAACACTTACACTAAACCTAAACCAAATTCTAACCCTAACACTAAATCTAAAACTATCCCTAACCCTAACCCTAACACTAACCCTGACAATAAACTTAACACTAACCCTAAATCTAACCATATCCCTGACCCAAACCATAACGCTAACACTAACACAAAACTTAAAACTGACAAAAACAGTAACACAAACCTTAACCCTAACCCTAACCTAACACTAACCCTAACCCATACCTAACCCTAACACTAATCCTAACCCTAATTCTAATACTAACAGTAACCCTAACACTAACCTTTACCTAACCCTAACTCTAACCCGAAACCCAAACCTAACCCTAGTAGTAAACCACACCCCAACCATAACCGTAAGGCACATCCTAACCCTAAACCTAACCTTAACCCTAATCCTGACCCTAACCCTAACACAAATTTAACCATAACACTAACAATAACACTAACCTTAATCCTAAACCTCACCTTAGCACTAAACATAAAACTATGCCTAACCTTTACCCTAACCCTAATAATAACCCTAACCCTAATTCTAACCCTAAACTTAAACCTAACCTTAACCCTAACCCAAAACCTAACACTAACAGTAACCCTAACCCTAAAATTAACCCTAAACCTAACCCTAACACTAACTCTAAAACTAATCCTCACCATAACCGGAACGGAAACCCTAACCCTAAAACAACCCTAAACCTAAAACAAAACCTAACCCTAATCTTAAACTTAATCCTAACAAAAACACTAACCCTAATCTAACCCTAACATTAACCCTAAGCCTAATACAAAACGTAACCGTAAAATTAACAATAACACTAAACCTAAACCTAAACCTAGCTCTTACAATAAACCTAACCCTAATTTTAACACTAACACTAACTCTAACCATAACCCTTACGAGAAACCTAACACATAGCCTAACCCTAACCCTAACACTAACACTTAACTTAATCCTAACCCTAACACTAACACTAATTCTAAACCTAAACCTAATGCGAACACTAAACCTGTACCTAACCCTAACTCTAACCTTAACACTAACCCTAACACTATGCCTAAAACTAATCTTAAATTTAACCATAACCCTAACCCTAACCCTAACCCTAAGAAACCCTAAACCTATCCTTAACCCTAACACTAATCCTAACTGTAATCATAACCGTAACCCTAACCCTAACCCTAACATTATCCCAAAACCTAACCCTAACTTTATCCCTTACCCTAAACCTAACCCTAACCCTAAACTGTACACTAACTCTCACACTAACCCTAACTCTAACACTAACCCTATTGGTAAACCTTACACTATCCCTAACATTTAACCTAAAACTAAATTTAACCCTAACACTAACACAAACCCTAACCCTAACATTAACACTAACTCTAAGCCTAAACATAACCATAACACTAAACCTATCACGAAATATAACCCTAACCCTAACACTAACCCTAACCCTAACCCTAAACCTAAGCCTAACCCTAACCCTCACACTAACCTTAACCCGAACCCTAAACCTCACACTACCCTAAACTTAACTTTAACACTAACACTAAACCTAATCCTAACCTGAAACCTAACCATAACACTAACTCTAACCCGAACCATACCACCAAACCTAATAGAAACCCTAAAACTAAGACAAACACTAACCCAAAACTTAACCCTAAACCTATCCTAATGAAAACCCTAAATTTTACCTAAACCTAAGACCTAACCATAACACTAACACTAACCCTAATCCTAAACCTAACCTAAGCCTAACACTAACCATATCACCAACCTTAGTCCTATTACTAACCCTAACACTAAACCTAACCCTAAACCTAACATTAACTCTAACCCTAAAACTAACACTAACATTAACTCTAAAACTAAGGCTAACCCTAACCTTAAGAGTAACACTAACCCTAACAGTAACTCTAACTCTAACCCTAATCCTATTCGTAACCCTAACACCAATTCTAATCCCATACCTAACACAAACCCTAACGCTAACACTAACCCTAACACAAATACTAACCCTAAACCTTCCACTACCGTAACACAAACAATAACCATAAACCTAACCCTAACTCAAACTATCGTTAACACTAACCCCAACCCTAGCTCTAACCCTAATATTAACCGGAACCCTAAAGTTAACCCTAAATCTTACACTAAAACTAAATCTAAACCTAACCATAACCCTGACACTAATGCTAACCCTAACCTTAAACTTAACACTAACCCTAAACCTTATCCCTAACCCTAAAACTATGTCTAAAACTAATCCTAAACCTAACCCTAAAAATAACTCTAACCCTAACATTAACCCAAACAATAACTACATTTAATCCTAACCCTACTCCTACCCCACCCCTAACCCTAACATTAACCTTAACCCTAAACCTAACCGTAACCCTTACCCCAAAACTAACTCTAAACCTAACCTCAAAGCTGACACTAATGCTAACCAAAACCCTAAACCTAAAACTAACCCTAAACCTGACCCTAACCCTAACACTATCCCTAACCCTAACACTATCCCTAACCCTAATTCTAACAATAACACTAAACCTAACTGTAAACCTGACACTAACCTAACCCTAACACTAACACGAACCTTAACAATAAGCCCCAAAATAACCCTAAATTTAACCCTAACCCTAACTCTAACACTGACCCTAACTTTAAACATAACTCTAACCCTAAGTCCAATCTTAACATTAAAACTATCTCTAACACGAACCCTTTTCCTAACAGAAACCCTAACACAAACTATAACACTAACCCAAAACCAAATCCTAAACCTAACGCTAATGCTAACCGTAACCCTATTCTTAACCCTACTCTAACTCTAACCCTAAGCCTAACCCTAACACGAACCCTAAGTCTAACACTAACACTAACACTAACCCTCATCCTATACCAAACACTAACCCTTACCATAACCCTAACCACAACCCTAACCCTAACCCTTACATTAACCCTAACACTAATCCTAACCCTCACCCTAACCCTAACACTAAATGTAACACTAACACTAAACCTAACCCTATCAAAAACCCTAACACAAACACTAATTTTACCCGTAACCATAACACTAACACAATCCTTATACCTAACCCTAACCCAAACACTAACACTAACCTAACCCTAACCCCAACCCTAACAATAAACCTAACACTAACCCTAACCATAACCCTAACATTAATCCTAACCATAACATTAACCCTAACTGAACCCTAACCCAACCCATAAACTTTACCCAAAACTAAACCTAAATCTAACACTTACACTAACCCTAATCCTAACCATAACACTAAACCTAACCCTCACACTTACCCAAACTCTAACACGAACCCTAACCCTAATTCTAACCCTAAACCTAAGTCTAAACCTAACACAAACCCTAAACCTAAACCTAAACCTAACCCTAACCCTAACACAAACCCTAACCCTAACCTAACTCTAACTCTACAAAAACCCTAACACTAAACCTAATACTAAGCCTAACCCTAACCCTAACTCTAAACAGAATCTAATTCTAACCCTAAATGTAACCCTATCCCTAATCCTTACACTAAACCTAACCCTAATCCTAACCATAACACTACCCTAATACTTACCCTAACCCTCATCCTAAAAGTGACCCAAACTCTAAACTTAACACTAACAAGAATCCTAACCCTAACCTTAGCCCTAACCCTAACAGTAACCCTAAACCTAACTCTAACACTAACTCTAATCCTAACCTTACACAAACCCTAAACCTAACAATAACCCTAATGCTAATCATAACCCAAACCTCAACCCTAACCCTAACCCTCACCCTAACCCTAAATCAAAACCTAATCCTAACCCTAAAACAAAACCTAACCCTAAACCTAGCACTAATCCTAACAAAAACCCTAACTCTAACCCTAACACTAACCCTAACACTGTCCTTAATCCTAACCCTAAACCTATCTCTAACCCTAACATAACCCCTAACACTAACAATAACAATAAACCTAACATAACACAAAACCTAACCCTAACCCTAACCATATACCTAAACCTAACCCTAACCCTAACACTAAATCTAACCCTAACACATCCCCTAATCCTAACCAGAACTGTAACCCAAAGCTAACCCAAAACTTAACCCTAACTTAATGTTAACACTAACCCTAACCATAACTCTAATACTAACCTTAACTCAAAAGCTAACCATAACTTTAACACTAACCATAACCCTAAAACAAAATCTAACCTAACACAAAACCTAACCCTAACCCTAACCATAACCTAACCCTATCCGTATCCCTAAATTTAACCTGAATCATAACTGAAACCATAAAACTAACCATAACTTTAATCCTACCATTAAAACCAACCCTAACCCTATCCCTTACACTAACCCTAAACCAAACCCTAACCCTAACACTAAATCTAACCCTAACTCTAACCCAAACCCTTACCTTAAAACTAACCCTAAAACTAAGCCTAAAGCTAATACAAACCCTAACCCTAATCTTAACCGTAACTCTAACCCTAAACCTAACCCTTACCTTAAATCACTAACACTAAACATAAACCTAATATTAACCCTAACCTTAACCCTAACACTAAGCCTAACACTAACCCTAACCCTAATGGTAATACTAACAATAACCCTAAATGAAACTCTAAACCTAATCCCATTTAGAGCCCTAACATGGACACTAAAATAATGGCTATCCATATCCCTAAACCCAACAATAACCGTAAACCATAACCTTAACCCTAACCCTGACACTTACCCTAACCCAAAACGTAAAACTAACCCTAAACCTGAACCTATACCTAACCCTAACACTAACTGTATGCCTAAACCTAACACTAAATCTAACTCTAACACTAACCCTAACATTAACCCTAACACACACCCAAACCCTAACCCTAACACTAATCCTAAAGCTAACCCTAACTGTAAACCAAACCCTAACCCTAACTTTAATGATAATCCTGACACGCTAACTTTAACCATAATCTTAACCCTAAACCTAACACAAAAACTAACCCTAAAGCTAACACTAAATTTATCCCTATACCTAACACTAACACTTGTCCTAACACTAACTATAACCATAACCTAAACCTAATAATAAACCTAACCCTAAACCTAATACTAACCCTAACACAAACCCTAACCCTAAACCTAACCCTAACACTAACTCTAACTGTAAACTTAACCATAAGCCTTACATTTACCCTAACTCAAACTTTAAAACTAACACTTAACCTAAACCTAACCCTAACCCTCACAGTATCCCTAATGCTAATCCTAACCCAAAAACAAACTCTAAAACTATGCCTAACCATAATCCTAACCTATTAATAACCCTAACCCTAACCATGACATTAACACTAAACCTAACCCTAACCCTAATGTTAAAACTAACCCTAAACCTAAGACTAACCCTAATACAAACCCTAACCATAACCCTTTCACTAAACTTAAAACTAACCCTTACCTTAACCCTAACACTAACTCTAACCAGAACCCAAATCCTAACCCTAACATACTACTCATAACCCTAAGGTTAATACTTACCCTAAACCTAACCTTAAGCCTAAAACTAACCCTAACACTATGTCTAAAACTAACTATAGCTGTAACACGAACCCTAAACCTAACACCAACCGTAACCATATCACAAACCTGAACTCTTAACCTAACCCTAAAACTAACCCTAACCCTAACCCTAACCCTAACACTAACAATAACCCAAACCACAAACCTAACCCTAACGCTAATCCTAAATATAACCTTAAACCTAACCCTTAACTAACCCTAATAATAACCCTAACCCTAACACTTACACTAAACATAAAACTAATCCTAACCTAACCCTAACACTAACCCTAACACCAACCGTAACCCTTTCACTAACCCTAACTGTACACCTAATCATAAACCTAACATTAACCCTAACACTAACACTAACATAACCCTATCACTAAGCTTAAACCTAACCCGAAAATGATTTCTATCCATAACCCTAATACTAACATTAATCCTAATACTAACACTTACCCAAAACATAACCCTAAACCTAGTCCTAACACTAACCTAACCTTAAACCATCACTAAACCTAAATCTAAACAAAGAGTAAACCTAATCCTAACTGTAACACTAAACCTAACACTAACCCTAACATTAAACTTAATGCTAACCCTAACACTAACCCAAAACCCAACCCTAACCCTAATGCTAATACTAAGTGTAACCGTAACCCTAACCCTAAACATAACACAAACCCTAAAGAAACCCTAGACCCAATCCTAACCTTAATCCTATCACAAACCCTAACTCTAAACCTAACCCTAATCCTAACACTAAATCTAAACCTAATGCTAAACCTAACTCTAATCCTAACACTAACCCTAAACATAACACAAACCCTATCCCTAACCATAACAGTAATCCTAACCTAACACAAACCATAACCCTAAAATAATGCTAAACCAAAACCTAAACCTCACACTAAAACTAACCCAAACCCCAAACCTAACTCTAACACTAACACTAAACCTAACCCTAACACAAACTCTAAACTTAACACAAACCCTACCAATAAAACTGACCTTATCCTTACCCTAAACTTATCCTAAATTGAACCAAAATCATAACCAAAACCATAAAGTGAAACCTAATCCTAACACTAACATTAACACAAACCCTAAACCAAACTCTATCACTAACCCTACACCTAACCCTAAACCTAGGCCTAACCCTAACCTTATCCCTAACACTAAACCTAACCCTCAACCTAAACCAAAACTTAAACATAACCCTAACCCTAACACAACCCCAACCCTAAAGATAACACTAACTGTAAATCTAACCCTAATCCTAACACTAACCCTTACATGAACTCACACCATAACCCTAACGAACACCCTAACACATAGCCTAACCCGAAACCTAAACCTAACAATAACACTAATGCTAACCCTAAACCTAACACTAATCCTAACCCTAATGCTAACCATAACCCTAACCCTAACACGAATCATAACCCTAACATTAATCCTAACCCTAAAACTAACCATAACCCTAACCTTAACCCTAACACTACTCCTAACACTAATGTTAACCCTAACATTAATCCTAATCCTAACCTCAAACCTAAAACTAAACCTAACCCTAAACCTAACACTAACCCTAAGAGTAACCGTAAACCTAGCCCTAAAACTAACCCTAACCATAACTATAACCCAAATCCAAACCCTAAACCTAAACCTCATCCTAAATGTAACCCTAACCATTACACTAAACCTAACACTAAATCTCACACAAAACCTAACGCTAAACCTAGCACTAATACTAAACCTAACCCTAACCATAAACCTTACTCTCACCCTAACCCTAACCCTAACACTAATTTTAACTTTATCCCTAACGAGAACCCTAACACATAGCAAAACACAAAACCTAACACAAACAATAACCCTAAACATTAATGGTAATCCTAACCTTAACCCTAACCTTAAACCTAAGAGTAACCCTAAACATAACAGAAACCCTGACCATAAAACTAAACCTAACACTAACCCTCTTACACTAACCCTAACCATAAGCACAAACCTAACACTAAACCTAACCCTAACCCTAATCACAACCCTAAACCTAACCCTAACTTAAACACCAAACCCAAATTTAATGGTAATCCTAACCTTAACCCTAACCTTAAACCCGTAACTCTAAACATAAAAGAAACCCTAACCCTAAACCTAAACCAAACCCTAACCCTAACCCTAACCTTACACTAACCCTAACTATGAAACTAACACTAACCCTTAACCTAACCCTAAATTTAAATCTAACCCTAACACAAATCGTAACCCTAACTTTAACACTAACCCTGACACTAACCCAAACCATAATCCTAACCCTAACATTAATCCTAAGCCTAAACCTAACACTAATTCTAACCCTAACCCTAACCCTAACCTTACACTAACCCTAAACCTAAACCTAACCCTAACACTAATTCTAACTCTAAAACTACCAGTAAATTTAACACTTACCCTAACCCTAACTTTATCTTTAACCCTAACACTAACCCTAACCCAAATCCTAACACTAAACCTAAACCTAACTGTAACTCTAAACCTCACACTAACCCTAATTCTAACCCTAAACCTTAAACTAACCCTAATGCTAACTTTAACCCTAACACTAAACCTAACAGGAACCCTAACCCTAACACTAACAGTAGCACTAACCCTAATCTAATCCTAACTTTAAACCTAACCCCACGTCTAAACCTAACACTAACCCTAACCATAAATTTAAACCTAAACCTAACATTAACTCTTATCCTAACACAAAAACTAACACTAAGGCTAACCCTTATCCTAACCCTAACCCTAACAGTAACACTAACCTTAATACAAATCCAAACCTAATTCTATCCCTAATCCTGTTTGTAACCCTAACACTAACCCTAAACTTATCTCTAACACAAATCTTAACCCTAACCCTAACACTAAACCTAGCACTAAATTTAACCCTAACCCTAACCCTAAGCCTAACTCTAAACTAAACACTAACCTTAACCCTAAACCTAACCCTTAATTAACAGTAACCCTAACCCTAATGCTGAACCTAACACTGACTGTAACCCTAAACTTAACACTAACCCTAAAACTATCTTTAAACTTAACACTATCCCGAACCCTAACCCGAACCCTAACCCTAAAACTAGCACTAACACTAACCCTAACCCTAACATTAACCCTAAACCTAACTCTAACACTAACCTTAACCCTAACCGTAACATGAACGCTAAACCTCAACATAACACTAACCCTAACATTAATCTTAACTCTATCACTAACCCTAACCCTAAACCTAACACTAAATGTAACCCTAACCCAAACCCTATATGTAAACCTTACCCTAACCTAAACCTAACACTAAATCTAAACCTAGCCCTAACACAAAACTTAAACACAACCCTAACACTAACCCTAAAACTAACCTTAACCCTAACCTTTACACTAACCCTAACCCTAACACTATTTTGAACCCTACACCTAAACCAAACCCTAAAAATAACCGTAATCCCAAAAATAACCCTAAAACTAACACTAACCATAACCCTTACAAAAACCCTAATCCTAACCCTAACTCTAACCATAACCGTAACACTAACTCTAACACTTATCCTAACCCTAACCCTAACTCTAACACTTACCCTAAACCTAACCCTAACCCTCAAACTTAACTTACCTCTTACCTTAACACTAACCATCAGTTTAAACTTAAACTTAATCCTAATCCTAACTCTAACCCTAACACATAACCTAACGTTATCCCTAACACTAACAAAAACCCCAACCCTAATCCTAAACCTATTCCTAACCGTAACCCTAATCTTAACCCTAACCTTCACCCTAAAACAAATGCTAACCCGAACCCTAATACTAACCTTAACCCTAACCATAACATGAACCCTAATCCTCACCATAACACTAACCCTAACATTAACCTTAACTCTATCACTAACCCTAACCCTAAACCTAACCCTAAATGTAACCCTAACCCAAAACCTATATGTAAACCTGACCCTAAACAAAACCTATCACTAAACCTAACCCTAGCCCTAACCAAACCTTAAATCCAACCCTAACATTAACCCTAAAACTAACTTTAACCCTAACCCTTACACTAACCCTAACCCTACATTATTTCTAAACCTACACCAAACCTTAACCCTAAAAATAACCCTAATCCTAACAATAACCCTAAAACTATCACTAACCCTAACCCTTACAAAAACCCTAACCCTAACCATAACACTAACTCTAACCATAACTGTAACACTAACTCTAACACTTACCTAACCCTAACCCTAACTCTGACACTTACCCTAAACCCAACCCTCACCCTAAAACTTAACTTACCTCTTACCTTAACACTAACCGTAAGTCTAAACTTAAACTTAATCCTAATCCTAACTCTAACCCTAACACATAACCTAATGCTATTCCTAAAACTAACACAAACCTCAACTCGAATTCTAACCCTATTCCTAACCGTAACCCTAATCTTAACCCTAACCCTAATCCTATCAATAAATTTAATCCTAACCCTAACTCTAACACTAACCTAACACTAAAAATAACAATAACCCTAAACCTAACCCTAACCCTAAATGTAACCATAAGCCGAACCATAAACCTAACCCTAACACAAACCCTACCATTAACCCTAATCCTAACCCTAACCTAAAACTAACCCAAACACCAACCCTAACCCTAAAGCTAATCCTAACTCTAACCCTAACCTTAACCCTAACCATATCTATAGACATAACATAAAACCTAACACTAACCTTAATCTAACACTAACCATATCACTAACCCTAACCATAATCTGAACCCTAATAATAACCCTAACTGTCCTAAACCTAAACCAAAACTTAATCCTAAACATAACAATAACCCTAACCCTAACACTACCACTAACCCTAAACATAAACCTAACCCAAACTCTAACCCTAATACTAACCATAACCGTAACCGTTACCCTAAAAATAATCCTAAACCCACTTGATCTAATGTATGAAATATGATATGTCAGGAGCTTTGTAATGTTTTGAACAACCAATTAAAAAAAAAACCCAATAACCCTAAACCTAAAAAGAATTCTAACCCTAACCCTAACCCTTAAACTAAACTTAACACTAACCATAACATAAACCCTAACCCAAACTGTAACACTAAACTTAACCTAACTCTACCCTAACCCTAATTCTAACACTAACCCTAACTCTAAATCTAACAAGAATTTTAACCCCAACCCTAGCACTAAACTTCACCCTAAAGCAAACACTAAAACTAACCCAAAACCTAATCGTAATCCTAGCACTATCACTAACCCTAACTCTTATCCTAAACCTAACCCTAACTGCAAAATTAAAACTAACCCTAAACCTAAACTAATCCTAACTGTAACCATCACCCTAACCTTAACCCTAAAACTTAGCCAAACCTTAACACTAACACTAACATTAACATTAACCATAACCATAACACTAACACTAACCCAAACCTCAACACTATCCCTAACGTTATTCCTAATCTTAACACTAACCCTAAACCTAAGCCTCACCCTAATCCTAACAACTTTAAGTCTAACCCTAACCCTAACCCTAACACTAAGTCTAACCCAAACCATAACATTAACACTAATCCTAAAAAAACACTAACCCTAAGCATAACCGTAACCCTATCCTAACCCTATAACCCTAACCCTAACCTAACACTAACACTAAACCGAACACTAACTTGAAAACTAATTTTAAACCAAAACCTAACCCCAACCCTAACACGAAATGTAATCCTAACAAAAAATCTGACACTAACACAAACCCTAACCCTAACCCTAACCTAACCCCAAATTTATCCCTAAACCTAACCCGAATACTAATCATAACCATAAACCTAACTCTAACCCTAAGCTAACCCAAACCCTATCACTAACCATAACCCAAATCCTAACCTTAACCATAACCCTAAAGCTAAGGCTAAGCCTAACATTAACAGAAACTCTAACACTAACTTTAACTCTAATCCTAAACATAACCCTAACCCTAAATCTTACACTAACCCTAACACTAACCATAACCCTAACATGAACCCTAAACCTAAACCTAACCCTAACACTAACACTATCCCTAACCCTAACCCTAACCCTCACACTACACCTAATTCTAATCCTAACCCTTAAACTAACCCTAAATCTAACTTTAAACCTAACACTAAACCTAACCCTAACCCTAACACTAACCGTAAAATTAAACCTGACACTAAACTTAACACTAATCCTAACTCTAACCCCAACCCTAATCTGAACCATAACCCTAACTTTAACTCTAAACCTAACCCTAACAAAAACTCTAACCCAAACCTTAACCCTAAAACAAACCTAACTATAATGCTCACACTTACCGAACACTAACACTAAACGAAACAACAACACTAATGTATCACTAACGCTAACCCTAATGCTAACCCTAATCCTAACATTAACACTAACCCTAACCCTAACACTAACACTACACCTAACACTAAGCCTAACCACAAACCTAACCCAAACCCTAACTCTAACACTAACCCTAATTCTACTCATATCCCTAACTCTAACCCTAGTTTTATTTTAACCCTAACACTAACCCCAAACCTATCCCAACACAAATCCTAACTGTAACCCTAACAATAAACCTAACACTAACCCAAACCTTAACACTAACTCTAAGACTAAACCAAACCCTATCCCTAAACCTAATCTAACCGTTTCCTAAATTTAACCCTAACCATAACCCTTAAGCTAAACCTAACCCTAAATCTAACCCTAACCCTAACATTAACCATAAACCTATCTTTAACACTAACACTATTTCTAACCCTAACCCTGACCCTAAACCTAAACCGAACACTAAACGTAACTCTAATACTAACACTCACCCTAACCCTAAACTTAACACGAACCCTAACACTCACCCTAACACTAACCCTAACACTAACACTAATCCTAACCTTAACTCTAACACCAAATCTAACACAAACAAACCCTAACCTTAAATCTGACCGTATCCTAACCCTAACCCTAACCCAAATCCTAACCATAACTGTAACCCTAACCCTAAAACTAACACAAACTCTAACCCTAATGCTAACAATAACCCTAATGCTAACCCTAAACCTAAAACTTACACTGACCATAACCTAACACTAATTCTAACACTAAACAAACCCTAAACCTAAAACAAACCTACACCCACACCTAACACTAAACCGAAACCTAAACCTAATACAAAAACTTTCACTAACCCTAAAAGTAACACTAACCCTCACCCTAACCCTAACCATAACATTAACTAAGCATAACACTTAGCTTAACCCTAAGCCTAACCCTAACATTTACCCTAATACTAACCCTAAACCTTACACTAACTATAAGCCTACCCTAACAATAAATCTAACTCTAACCATAAGCCTAAACCTTACACTAACCTTAACCCTAACACTAACACTAATTATAACTGTATTCTTAATTCTAACCCTACAATTTACCCTAACCCTTACCCTAAACCTAACATTTTCCTAAATCTAAACCTAACACTAACACTAAACATAAGCCTAACACTAACTCTAATTCTAACGCTAACCCTAATTTAATCACTAATCCTAAACTTAACACTAAACCTAACACAAACACAAACCCCAAAACTAACCCTAACACTAATCCTAACCATAACCTTAAAAATAACCCCAATCATAATCCTAAAACTAACACAAAACCTAACCCTAACCCTAAACATAACACTAACCTTAACCCTAACCATAACCCTAACACTAACCCTAAGCATAACCCAAACACTAACCCTAACACTAAACCTAACAGTAAACTTAAACCTAACCGTAACTCTAAACCTAATCATAACCATAATCCTAACCCTAACCCTCACACTAACCCTAAAACTTACCCTATACCTAACCCTAATCTTAATTCTAACCATAACACAAACTCTAAAACTAAACCTTACACTAAACTTAACCCTAACCCTAAACATAACACTAAACCTAACCATAAATCTAAACCTAACACAAACCCTAACCATAATCCTGACCCTAATCTAACCCTAAACTTAACCCAAATCCTAACTGTAACTGTAAACATAACTCTAAACTTAACCCTAACACAAACCCTAACCCTAACACTAACACTAACCCTAACACTAATTCTAACCCTAAACCTAACATTAAACCTAAAACATACAATAATCCTAACACTAACCCTAACCCTAAAACTAACTCTAAACCTAACCCTTACACTAAACCTAACCCTAACCATAATCCTAACACTAACTCCTAGTATAAATCTAACCTTAACCCTAACACTCACCCTAAGTCTAATCCTAATGCTAACACTTATCATAAATGTAACCCTAACCCTAACCTTAACTGTAACTCTAAGCTTAACAGAAAACCTAACCCTAAAACCAACACAAACCCTTACCCTAACCCTAACACTAACCCTAGCATTAACCCTAATCCTAACACTAACCCTAACACTAAACCTAAGAAAAACCCTAACCCTAACCCTAACACTAACACTAACACTAAACCTATCCCTAAACCTAACACTAACCCTAACCCTAACCCTAACACTAACCCTAAAACTAACCCTAAACCTAACACTAACACTAATCCTAACACAAACGCTAAACTTAAACCTAACAGTAACCCTAACCGTAACCCTAATCCTAAAACTAACCAAAACCCCAACCCTAACCATAAGACTAATATTAACCATAACCCTAACCTTAAAACTAACACTAACCTTAAACCTAACACAAACCTTAAACCTAACCCTAAAACAAACACTAAAAATAACCCTAACTCTAACCCTTACAATAACCCTAACACTAACTATAAACCTAATCCTAATCCTAACCATAACCAGAACTCTAAACCTAACACTTAACCTAACACAAACCCTAAACCTTTCGAACCCTAACCCTATCACAAACCCTAAACCTAACTCTAACCTAATCCTAAAACAAACCCTAACCCTAACCCTAACACAAACCCTAACCCTAACAGAAACCGTAACCTAACCCTAAAACAAACACTAAACCTAACCCTAACCAAACCCTTACAATAACCCTAACCCTAATCCAAACCTGAACACTAACTCTAACCATAACCCTAACTGGAACCCTAATACATAGCTTAACCCTGAACCTAACACTAACACTAAACCTAAAGCTAATGCTAAATTTAACCTTAACTCTAACATGAATCATAATGCTAATCCTAAACCTAATGCTAACATTAACCCTAAAAACAACCCTATCCCTAATGCTAACCCTAATACTAATCCTAAACATAACCCTAAACCTAACAATAAATCTAAACCTATTCCTAAAAATAACCCTAACACAAATCCTTACCCTAAACATAACCTTAAAACTAACCCTAACCTTAACCTTAACTCTATAACTAAACCTAACTTAAATTGTAACCCAAACCATAATCCTAAACGTACCTAACACTATCCCTAACTGTAACTCTAAAACAAACCCTATCCCTAACCCTAACACTAACCTTAATTGCACCCTAACCCTAACCCTAAACATAACACTAACGCTAAACCTAAGTGTAACCCTAACAGTAACCCTAAAACGAACCCTAACCTAACACTAAAACTAAACCTAACCCTAATTTTAACCCTGACACTATACCTAATTCTAACCCTAACCCTTACACAAATCCTAAACCTAACTTTAACCCTAGCACTGAAACTAACCCTAACCTTAACCCTACTTCTAAGCCTAACCCAAACATGAAACATAACTCTAACCCTAATATTAAACCTAACCCTAACAAATATCTTACCCTAACCCTAAGCTTAAACCTCAACCCTAACACTAACCCTATCCCTAACCCTAACCCTAACCCTCACCCTAACCCTAACACTAACCCTATCCCTAACCCTAACACTAACCCTAAAATTAAAACAAACCCTAACACTAACCTTAACAATAAATCTAACACTGAACCTAACACTAACCATAACACTAACCCTAACCCTAACCTTAAACCTAATATAAACCCTAACCCAAACTGTAAGCATAAACTTAACCTAACTTCTAACACGAACCCCATTCCTAAAATTCACACTAACCTTAACCATAACCCTAACCATAATTCTAACACAAACCCTTTCCCTAACACTAACACTAACCTTAACCACAAAATAACCCTAACACTAAACCTAAACCTAAGCCTAAAGCTAGGCCTAACCCTAACCCTAACTTTATCTCTACCACTAAAACTAACCCTAACCATAAACCTAACCGTAATCCTAACCATAACACTAAACCTAAACCTAAATATAAACATAACACTAACCCTAACCCTAACCCTAACACTAACCATATCCCTAACCCTAACACTAACCCTAAAACTAAAACCAATCCTAACACTAACCTTAACACTAAATCTAACACTGAACCTAACCCTAACCATAACGCTAACCCTAACCCTAACCTTAAACCTAATATAAACCCTAACCCAAACCATAACCATAAACCAAACCTAACCATAACCCAAACCCTAATTCTAACACCAACCCCTTTCCTAACCTTAACACTAACCTTAACCATAAACCTAACCATAATTCTAACACAAACCCTATCCCTAACCCTAACACTAACCTTAACCATATACTAACCCTAACACTAAACCTAAACCTAAGCCTAAACCTAGGCCTAACCCTAACCCTAACTTTATCTCTATCACTAAAACTAACCATAACCCTAAACCTAACCCTAACAATAACCTGAACACAAACCCTAACTCTAAACCTAACATCAACCCTAATTCTTACCCTAAAACTAACCCTATCCCTAACACTGTTTCTAACAATAACCCTAACCAGAACACTAATACGTAGCATAACCCTAAGCCTAACCCTAACACTAACACTAACTCTAACTCTATCCCTAAAACTAACCCTAATCTTAACCCGTACCCAAACATGAATCGTAACTCTAACATTAATCCTAACCCTAACACTAAACCTAATTGTAACCCTAAATTTAACAGTAAACCTAAACCTATCACTAACCCTAAATTTAGCCATAACCCTAACAGCAAACCAAACCCTAACCCTAACAGTAACCCTAACATTAACCCAAGCACTAACATTATTAATAACCCTAATCCTACTCATAACCCAAATCCTAACTCTATGCCTAAACTTAAAAAAAATCCTAACACAGACTGTAACACTAAACCTAACCCTAACCCTAACCCTACTTCTGACACTAACCCTAACACTAACCCTATTTCTAACAATAACCCTAAACCTAAACCTAACACAAAACCTATTCATAACCCTAACACTAACATTAACCCTAACCCTAACCCTAACACTAACACTAAACCTAACCCTAAACCTTGCACAAACCTTAACCCTAACCCTGAAACTTAACCTAACTCTAAACCTCACTCTAACACTTACCCTAAACCTAACCCTAACCCTACCACTAAACCTAACCCTATACCTAACACTAACTGTAACCTTAACCTTAATCCTATTCATAACCCTAACCTTAACACTTACCCTAACCCTAATCATAACACAAACCCTAACCCTAACACTAATCCTATCCCTAACTATAACATTAACCCTAACACTAAACCAAACACTGACTCTAAAGATAACCCTAACCCTAACTATAACCGTAACCTTAACCCTAACCCTGAAACTTAACCTAAATCTAAACTTAACTCTTACAGTTACCCTAAATCTAACCCTAATCCTAGCAGTAACCCTAACCCTAAACCTAACACTAACCCTAACATTAAAATTAATCCTGACCATAACCCTAAACTTAACACTTACCCTAACCCTAATCATTACACAAACCCTAACCCTAATGCTAACAATAAAAAGACTAACCCTAAACCTAACACTAACACTAAACCTAACCCTAACCAAAACCCTCACAGTAACCTTAAACTTATCCCTAACATAAAACTAAGTCTATCCAGAACCCTCACACATAGCCTAAGTCTAACCCTAACCATAAAACTAACCCAATCACTAAAGCTAACGATAACCCTAAACCTAACATGAAACGTAACCCTAACCCTAATCCTAAACCTAACATTAACCCTAACCCTAACTCTAACCATAAACCTAACCCTATCCCAAACACTAAATCTAAGCCTAACCCTAATACTTACCCTAATACTAACCCTAACACTAAAGCTAATCCTAACCCTAACTCTAACTCTAAAGCTAACCCTATCCCTAACCCTAACACCAACCCTAACCCAAAACATAACTCTAAACCTAACCTAACACTAATCCTAACCTTAATTCTAAAACTAACCCTAAACCTTACACTAACCCTAACCCTAAAATGAATCCTAACCATAACCATAACCGTAACCCTAACACTAATCATAACAAAAACCTAATCCTAACCCTAACACTAACCCTAATCCCAACACTAACCCTAACACTTACACTAACCCTAATCCCAACACTAACCCTAACACTTACACTAACCCTAACCCTAACACTAATCCTAACCCTATCAGTAACACTAAACATAACCCTAAAACTAACACTACGCCAACACAAACCCGAATCCTATCACTAACCCTAAACCTAACCCTAACCCTAACACTAAACCTAACCCTAATACTAACACTAAACCTATCACTAACCCTAACACTAACCCTAACACTCACCCTAACCCTAACCGTAAACCTAACCCTAATCCTATGCCTAACCCTGACACAAACCCTAACCCAAACCGTAATAATTAATGTAACCTAAACCTAAATCTAACTTTAATTCTAACACTAACCCTAACCCTAAAACTAACATGAAAAATATCTGTAAACCTAACACTAACATGAGCCCTAACCGTAAATCTAACACTAACACTAAAGTTAAACCTAAGCCTACCACTAACACTAAACCTAAAACTAACCCTATCCCTAACCCTAAACCTAATCCTAACTGTAACCCGAACCCTATCCCCTAACCTAAGTTAATCCAAACGGTAACCATAATCCTAAACATAAACCTAATATTAACCCTAACCCTAACTCTAACACTAACCCAAACCCCATCCCTAACCCTAACACTAATCCTAATCCTAACCCAAAGCCTAACCCTAACCCTAACACAAAACCTAACCCTAACCCTAAAACAAACGCTAAACTTAAACCTAACCCTAATTGTAACTCAAAATTTAACTGTAACACTAACCCTAACTCTAATCCTCACATTAACTCTTA
This sequence comes from Marmota marmota marmota, assembly GCF_001458135.2. Classification (NCBI taxonomy): domain Eukaryota; kingdom Metazoa; phylum Chordata; class Mammalia; order Rodentia; family Sciuridae; genus Marmota; species Marmota marmota. The sequence goes on from NW_026007354.1 coordinate 91,077, forward strand.
CCCTAACCCTAACCAGAACCCTAAGAAACAATAACACTAACCATAACTGTAACCCTAACACTATCCCTAACCATAACCCTATCTTTAACCCTAACACTATCCCTAACCATAACCCTATCACTAACCATTAACCTAACACTAACCCTAAACCAACACTTAACCCTAAACCTAACACTACCCCTATCCCTAACCATAGCACAAACCCTAACCCTCATCCTAACATTAACCCTAACCCTAATCCTAACACTACCACTAACCCTAACCCTAATCCTAACTGTAAATCTCACCTAACACAAACCCTAACCCTAACCCTAACCCTAACCTAACCCTAAGTCTAACTCTAACTCGAATCCTAACTATAACCATAACCTTAACCCTAACCCTAAACATAACACAAACCCTAACCCTAAGCATAAAAATAACCATAAACATAACCCTACCCCTTACCGATACACTGACGTAAACCTAAAACTAATTCTAACCCTAACCTAAAACTAACTATTAAACAAACCCTAATCCAATCCTAACACTAACACTAAACCTAACCCAAAATCTAAACCTTACACTAACCCTAACCCTAACCATAAAACTAACACAAACTCTAACCCTAAGCCAAATGCTAACACTAATTCTAACTCTAAAACTAACCCTAATCATAACCCTAAAACAAACCCTAATCATAACCAAACACTAACCCTAAAGCTAACCTTAATCCTAAACGTAACACTAACACAAACCCCAACACTTACCCCAAGGCTAATCCTAACTGTAACCCTAACATTAACCGTAACCCTAAACCAAAACCTAACACAAAACCTAACCCTAACCCTAACACTAACACTAACCATAACACTAACATAAGCATAAACCTTACCCAATAATGACCTTAACCCTAAACCTAACCCTAACGTAAACCTAACACTAATCCTAACCCTAACCCTAACAATAATCCTAAATATAACCCTAACCGTAACTCTAACCCTAATCCTAACTGTAACTGTAACCATAATCCTTACCCTAACCCTAACCCTAACCCTAACCCTAACCCTAACCCTAACCCTAACCCTAACCCTAACCCTAACCCTAACCCTAACCCTAACCCTAACCCTAACCCTAACCCTAACCCTAACCCTAACCCTAACCCTAACCCTAACCCTAACCCTAACCCTAACCCTAACCCTAACCCTAACCCTAACCCTAACCCTAACCCTAACCCTAACCCTAACCCTAACCCTAACCCTAACCCTAACCCTAACCCTAACCCTAACCCTAACCCTAACCCTAACCCTAACCCTAACCCTAACCCTAACCCTAACCCTAACCCTAACCCTAACCCTAACCCTAACCCTAACCCTAACCCTAACCCTAACCCTAACCCTAACCCTAACCCTAACCCTAACCCTAACCCTAACCCTAACCCTAACCCTAACCCTAACCCTAACCCTAACCCTAACCCTAACCCTAACCCTAACCCTAACCCTAACCCTAACCCTAACCCTAACCCTAACCCTAACCCTAACCCTAACCCTAACCCTAACCCTAACCCTAACCCTAACCCTAACCCTAACCCTAACCCTAACCCTAACCCTAACCCTAACCCTAACCCTAACCCTAACCCTAACCCTAACCCTAACCCTAACCCTAACCCTAACCCTAACCCTAACCCTAACCCTAACCCTAACCCTAACCCTAACCCTAACCCTAACCCTAACCCTAACCCTAACCCTAACCCTAACCCTAACCCTAACCCTAACCCTAACCCTAACCCTAACCCTAACCCTAACCCTAACCCTAACCCTAACCCTAACCCTAACCCTAACCCTAACCCTAACCCTAACCCTAACCCTAACCCTAACCCTAACCCTAACCCTAACCCTAACCCTAACCCTAACCCTAACCCTAACCCTAACCCTAACCCTAACCCTAACCCTAACCCTAACCCTAACCCTAACCCTAACCCTAACCCTAACCCTAACCCTAACCCTAACCCTAACCCTAACCCTAACCCTAACCCTAACCCTAACCCTAACCCTAACCCTAACCCTAACCCTAACCCTAACCCTAACCCTAACCCTAACCCTAACCCTAACCCTAACCCTAACCCTAACCCTAACCCTAACCCTAACCCTAACCCTAACCCTAACCCTAACCCTAACCCTAACCCTAACCCTAACCCTAACCCTAACCCTAACCCTAACCCTAACCCTAACCCTAACCCTAACCCTAACCCTAACCCTAACCCTAACCCTAACCCTAACCCTAACCCTAACCCTAACCCTAACCCTAACCCTAACCCTAACCCTAACCCTAACCCTAACCCTAACCCTAACCCTAACCCTAACCCTAACCCTAACCCTAACCCTAACCCTAACCCTAACCCTAACCCTAACCCTAACCCTAACCCTAACCCTAACCCTAACCCTAACCCTAACCCTAACCCTAACCCTAACCCTAACCCTAACCCTAACCCTAACCCTAACCCTAACCCTAACCCTAACCCTAACCCTAACCCTAACCCTAACCCTAACCCTAACCCTAACCCTAACCCTAACCCTAACCCTAACCCTAACCCTAACCCTAACCCTAACCCTAACCCTAACCCTAACCCTAACCCTAACCCTAACCCTAACCCTAACCCTAACCCTAACCCTAACCCTAACCCTAACCCTAACCCTAACCCTAACCCTAACCCTAACCCTAACCCTAACCCTAACCCTAACCCTAACCCTAACCCTAACCCTAACCCTAACCCTAACCCTAACCCTAACCCTAACCCTAACCCTAACCCTAACCCTAACCCTAACCCTAACCCTAACCCTAACCCTAACCCTAACCCTAACCCTAACCCTAACCCTAACCCTAACCCTAACCCTAACCCTAACCCTAACCCTAACCCTAACCCTAACCCTAACCCTAACCCTAACCCTAACCCTAACCCTAACCCTAACCCTAACCCTAACCCTAACCCTAACCCTAACCCTAACCCTAACCCTAACCCTAACCCTAACCCTAACCCTAACCCTAACCCTAACCCTAACCCTAACCCTAACCCTAACCCTAACCCTAACCCTAACCCTAACCCTAACCCTAACCCTAACCCTAACCCTAACCCTAACCCTAACCCTAACCCTAACCCTAACCCTAACCCTAACCCTAACCCTAACCCTAACCCTAACCCTAACCCTAACCCTAACCCTAACCCTAACCCTAACCCTAAAATAAACCTTAACCCTAACCTATCCTAACACAAACCCTAACCCTAACCCTAACTCTAAATCTAACACTAACCCTAACACAAACCCTAACCTTAAAGCTAACAGTAACCCTAAACCTAACCATATATGTAACTCTTACACTAACTCTAACCCTAATCCTAACACTAACTCTAACCATAACCCAAAACAAAACCCTAACACATAGCCTAACCCTCACCCAAACCCTCATCCTAACACTAACCCAAACCCTAACCTTAATCCTAAACCTAACCCTAATCCCAAACCTAAGCCTAAGCCTAACACTAACCCTAAAAATACTAACACAAATCCTAACTCTAAACCGAACATTAACCATACCCTAAACCTAACCATAACACTAACCCTAACCCTAACCCAAACCCTAAACCTAACCCTAACAATAATCCTAACCATAAACCTAACACTAACCATAACCCTAAGCATCACACTATTCCTAACCCTAACCCTCAAACTAACCCAAAATCTAACCCTAACCCTTAAACTAACCCTAAACCTACATTTAACCATAACACTAAACCTAACCCTAACCCTAACTTTAACCCTAACACTAACCATAACTCTAACCAAAATTATAACACGAACCCTAACACTACACATAAAAGTAACCTAACCCTAAAACAAACCCTAACCGAAACTCTCACACAAAAACTAACCTAATCCTAATGTATCCCTACCTAACCCTAAAAGTAACCATAACCCTAACACTAACCCTAACAGTATCCTAACTCTAACTCTAATGCTAACACCAACCCTAAACCTATCACTAACCCTAACTCTAACCCTAAACCTAAACCCTAACCCTAACTGAACCCTAAACCTAACACTAAATATAATCCTTACCCTAACCGTAACCCTAACCCTATCACTAACCCTATCCCTAACAATAACATTAACACTAACCCTAAAGCTAACCCTATCCCTAACACTAAACATAAAACTAACCCTAACACTAACCCTAACTCTAACCCTAACTCTAACCCTAACTCTAACCCTAACCCTAACCCTATCGCTAACCCTACCATAAATTCTAATCCAAACCATCAGCCTAAACCTACCCTAACCCTTACCCTAACCCTAATTCTAACAGTAAACCTAACCCTAACCCTAACACGAACACTAACCCTAACACTAACCATAACGCTAACCCTTACTCTAAAACTAACCCTAAACATAACCCTAAACCTCGCCCTAATACTAATCCTAATCCTAACCCTAACCATAAACATAATTGTAACTATTATCCTGAACATAACCCTATACCTAAACTAATTCTAAATGTAACTCTAACCCTAATACTAACCCTAAACCTAACTTTTACACAAAACTTAAACCTAACCCTAACATTAACCCTAACCCTAACCCTAATCCTAACAATAAACCAAACCCCAAACCTACCTGTAAAACAAATCTTAATTGTAAATCTAACCCGAACAATAAACCTAACCCTAACACTAAAGCAAACCCTAAATCTAACCCTAACCCTAATCCTAACACAAAACATAAATCTAACCATAAACCTAACCCTAACAATAACACTGACTTTAACCCTAACCCTAAACCTAACCCTAACACTAACCCTAACACAAACCCTACCCTATAACAGTAATCCTAACGTAACCCTAACCCTAACCTTAACCTAACACTAAACCCTTACACTAAACCTAACCCTAATCCTAATGCTAACATTTACCCTAAAAATAACACTAAACCTAACACGAACACTAAGACTATCCCTAACAATAACCCGAACTCTAACTCTAACCCAAACACTAAACCTTACCCTAATTCTATCACAAACCCTAACCCTAACATTATCAATAGCCCTAACCCTAACTCTAATACTAACCCAAAACCCAATTCTAACCATAATGCTAATCCTAACAGTAACCATAAACTTAACCATAACCCTAAACCTAACCCTAACACAAACACCAACACTAACGTTAAAACTAACAATAACTTCATAACTATGCCTAACCATAAACCTAACCGTAATAATGACCCTAACCATAACCCTAACCCTATCTCTAACCCAATGCCTTTTGTAACCCTAACCCTAAACCTAACACGAACCTTAACCTTAACCCTAATATTAACCCTAAACCTAACTCTAAACCTAACTCTAACCCTAATACTAACCATAACCATAATCCTAACTCTAACCCTAATAATAACTTTAACAAAAACCCTAATCCTAACCTAACCATAACATTCACACAAACTCTAACCCTATCACTAACATAACCTTAACACAATGCCTAACACTATACCAAACCCTAAACCTAAGCCTAACCCTAACACAAACCCAAAACCTAACCCTTAAACTAAGATTATCCCTACCTCTAACCCTAATGCTAAATCTAAGCATAACCTTAACCCTAACCATAACTATTAACCTAAACCTAATGCTAATTCTAACACTTAACCTAAACCTAACCCTAAACCTAACAGGAACCCTAACCCTAACACTAAAACTAACCCCAAAACTTACATTAGCCCTTGCTCTAAACCTAACTCTAACTCTAACACAAACCATAACCCTAACTCTAACATTAACTCTAACCCTAATCCTAAACCTAACACTGACTCAAACCCAAAGACTAACCCTAACCATAATCCTAACTGTAAACCTAATCTTAACCCTAAACATAACCCTAAACCTCACACAAATCCTAACCCTAAACCTAACACTAAGCCTAAAACTAACCCTAACCCTAGCCCTAAACCTAACACTAACTCTAAACATAACCCTAACCTGAAACCTAACACATAGCCTAACCCTAAATCTAACACTAACACTAACCCTAACCATAACACTAACACTATCCCTAAACCTAACACTAACTTTAATCCGAATCATAACAGGAAACATAACCCTAACCCTAACCCTAACACTAACACTAAAACTAACCCTAACCCTAACCCTAACATTAACCCTAACCCTAATCCTACCACTAATCCTAAACCTTACCCTAAACCTAACCCTAAACTTAAACCTAACCCTAACTCTAACCTTAACACTAACGCTAACACTAACTTTATAATAACCCTAACACTAACTGTAACCCTAACCCTAACCCTAACCTTAACCCTAACCCTAACAGAAACCATATCCCAAACCAAAACCCTAAACCTAACCTTACCCTAACCCTAACCCTAATTCTAACCCTAACCCTAATACGAATTCTACCATGAACCCTAGCCCTAACCTTAAGAGTAACCTTAACCCTAAACTTAACCCTTAACCTAACCTGAAGCCTAGCCCTAACCCTAACCCTAACCTTTTACCTAACACTAAACCTAACTCTAACGGTAAACCTTACCCTAACCCTAACTCTAACACAATTCCTAACACTAAACCTAACACTAAACCTAAACATAACCCTAATCCTCACACTAACCCTAAACTTAACCCTAACCCTAACACTAACTCTAACAAGACCCTAAAACATAGGCTAACACTAACCCTAACTCTATAACAAACACTATACCTAACGCTAACCTTAACACGAATTGTAACCCTAACACGGATTGTAACCCTAACCCTAATCCTAACCCTAACACTTACCCTAACCGTAATCCTAACCCTAACACTAACCCTAACAATAAACCTAACCCTAACTCTAAACATATCCCTAAACCTAACACTAAACCTAACCCTAAACCTAACACTAAACCTAACAATAATCTTAACACTAACTGTAACCTGAACCTTAACCCTAAACCTATTCCTAACTCTAACAAAAATCCTAACCCAAACCATAACTCTAAACCTAACATAACCCTAACCATTACCCAAATTCTAACACTTAAACTAAATCTAAACCTAACCTAGCACGAATCCTATCCATAACCATAACAGTAACCTTAACCTTAACCATAACCCTAACACTAAACCTATACCTTACCTGAAACCTAGCCCTGACCCTAAACTTAAACTTACACCTAACACTAAACCTAACCCTAAGCCTAAAAGTAAATTTAATTCTAACCATAACCCTATCCCTAACCCTATAACTAACCCTAACACTTAGACAAACCCTAACCTTAACACTAACATTAACCCTAAACCTAACCCTAACACTAACCCAAACCCCAACCCTAACTCTAATGCTAATCCTAACCGTAACCCTAACCCGGAATCTAAACATGAACCTAAACGTAAAAAACCCTAACCCTAAACTTAACACTAATTTTAAAGCAAACCCTTAGAGTAAACCTAACCCTAACACTAAAACTAACCCTAACTGTAACCTTAAATCAAACTCTAACCCTAACAATAGCACTAACCCTAACCCTAACACCAACCCAAACCCTAAGCCTAAACCTAACCCCAAACATAAAACCAACCTTAAACCTAACCCTAACCTTACCCCTAACCCTAACATTAACCTAAGCCTAACTTCACATTAACCCTAAAATTAACCCTAACTTTTACACTAACCATAAACCTAACTTTAACCGTAACACGAAATCTAACCCCAAACCTAAACCTAACCCTAACACTAATCCTGAAACTAAACCTAACACTAACCCTCAATCTAACCCTAACCCGACCCCTAACCCTAACAGTAACCCTAACCCCAACCCTAACCCTATCACAAACCCTAACCCAAAACTTAACCCTAAACCTAAATTAACCATAACCCTAACATTTACCTAACTCTAACACTAACCCTAAACCTAATACTAACCCTAACCTAAACTTAACACTAACCCTAACTCCAACACTAACCCAATCACTAACCCTAACCCTAAATCTAACCCTCAATCTAACATTATCCCTTACCCTAACCCTAACCCAAACACTAAACCTAACACTAAGCTTAATCCTAAGCCTAAAACAAACCCTATCTGTAACCCTAACACTAACATTAACCTTAACTGTAACCCTAACACTAACCCAAAACTTAACCCTAAACCTAGCACTAACATTAACCTAAACTTAACCTTAAAATTGAACCTAACCATAACACTAAAAGTAAACCTAATCCTAACAGTAACCTTAAACCTAACCCTAACACTAACCCTAACTCTTACACAAACCCTAACCCTAATGCTAACATGAAACCTAACCCTAAACCTAACACTAACAAAATCCCTAAACCTAATACTAACCCGGAATCTAAACATGAAACTAAACGTAAAAAACCCTAACCATAAACTTAACACTAATTTTAAAGCAAACCCCAACCTAACCCTAATTCTAATCCTAACCATAACCCTAACCCTAACCCTATACCTAACCCTAACCTTAAACAAACCCTAAACCTAACCCTAACCCTAATCCTATCACAAACCCTAACCATACCACTAATCCTAAACATAACTGTAACAGTAACCAAACCGAACCCAAACTCGAACCCTAACCTCATGCTAAACCTAAACACAATCCTAACTCTATAATTAACCTTAACCCAAAACCTAACCCTAAACCTAACACTAACTCTAACCCTAATACAAAATCTAAACCTAACACAAATCCTAACACTAACCCTACCTCTAAACTAATCCTAAACCTATCACTAAACTTAACAGAATCCTAACTGAAACAATAAACCTAACCCTAACCCTAACTGTATACTTAAAAAACCCCTAAACCTAACCATAACACTAAACGTAACCCTAAACCTAAACCTAACAATAAACCGAACACTATCACAAACCCTAACCCTAAACCTAATAATTAACCCTAAATCTAACCCTAACACTAAACCTAACCCTAACCCTAAACATAAAAATAAAGCTAACACTAACATAAACACTAATCCTAAACTTCACAATTAACCATAAATCTAACCCTAAAACTAAACCTTACACTAACGCTAACCATAACCCTAACCCTAAAACTAACTCTAACCGTAACCCTAACCAGAAACATAACACATAGCCTAACCCTAAACCTAACCTTAAAAATAACAGTAACCCTAACTCTAACCCTATCATTTACCCTAAACCTAATGCTAACCATAATCCTAAACCTATAACGAATCATAAACCTAACACTAATCCAAACCCTAAAACTAACCGTAACCGTAACTTTTACCCTAACACTACTCCTAAAACTAACCATAACCCTAACACTAACCCTAATCATAACACTAACCCTAACTCTAAACCTAACATTACAAGTAACACTAACCCTAACCCTAAACATAAACCTAACCCTAAACCTGTACCCAACCCTAAATCAAACACTAACACAACCATAACACTAAACCTAACCTAACCATAACCCTAATTCTAACACTACCCCTAACTCTAAGCCTAACACGAATTCTATCCGTAACCCTAATACTAACCATAACCCTAACACTAATCCTATTCCTAACCCTAACTGTAACCGAAACACTAACCTTAAACCTAAACTAATCAAAACTCTATTGGAAACCCTAACCCTAAAATTAACCCTTAAACAAACTTTAACCCTGACCCTAACATTATCCCTAACCCTAAACCTACAACTAACACCAATCCAAACACCAACCCTAACCCTAACACTAATCCTAATGGTAACCCTAACCTTAGGCCTAACACTAACTCTAAGCCTAACCCTAACCCTACCCGTAAACATAACTGTAACCCTAACACAAATCCTAACCCAACCTTAACCGTAAACCTAAACCTATACTAAACCATAACCCTAATAATAACCCTAACCGTAACCCTAACTGTATCCATAACACTAACACAAAAACTAACTCTAATTCTAAACCTAATTCTTATCTTAACCAGTACCTTAATACTAACCCTAAAGCCAACCCTAATCTTAACACTAAACCTAACTGTAAGTCTAACACTTACCCTAACCCTAACCCTAACCACAACCCTAAACCTAACACAAAACCTAACAATAACCCAAACACTAATCCTAACACTAACCCTAACCCTAACAATAACCCTAACACTAACCCTAATCCTAACCTTAACGATAACCCTAATACTAATCCTAAACTTAACACTAACTGTAACACTAACCCTGATCCTTTCCATAACCCTAAAACTAAACCTAACTCTAATATAAACCCTAATTCTAAACCACACCCTAACGCAAACCCTAACCCTAACACTAAACCTAACACTAACACTATCCCTAAACCTAATCCTAATACTAAAACTAATTCTAAACATAACCCTAACCCTAACTCTAACCCTTACCTTTCACTCACCCTAAACCTAACCCTAAACCTAACACTAAACCTAACCCTAACCCTAACAATAAATCTAACCGTAACCTTAATCAGAACCCTAACACATAGCCTAACCCTAACACTAACTCTAACCCTAAACCTAACCCTAACATTAAAACAAACCCTAAACCTAACCTAACCCTAATGCTAACACAAACCCTAAACCTAACCTAAACTACGCCC